>NC_057806.1:190197648-190215729 GCF_018294505.1 Triticum aestivum
AATCTTGGTGTTCCGTGCAATGCACGGGCATCTATGCACAGGAAATTATGTCGAACACGGCTAGTTGTAAGCAGGCTAGGTCTACATCCATGATGATAGTGACTGCAGACGGTGAGGCTGACTATGGTATGCCGAACACGACGCCTATACTCAGATGTCATCTCCGGCGTAGGCTCTTGTCACTTCAATGTGAGGAGCAGCACGTAATAATTTGACCAACGGGTAGTAAAGTGCTACTACATTGGTAGTACTACTATTAGTACTAGCACCACCGTCTGGATTTAGTAGTACTACCACATCTATCTGGATTTAGTGTTTGACTAGCAATATCTACTAATGCATGTCACAAAAAATGTACTACTCCCTCTGTAAATAAACACATGGTTTATTGTTCTATTCCTATCGGCGAGATAACTTAATGTCTTTTTGCTACTTAATAGGATTACATGCAATGAACTAACCACCGCATGTGATGTTTGGTAGTCTCAAGTCATTGAAAGCATGCACGGCCCACATCTATCATTGGTTGATATGTCACGAAATAAGAAACGATGAGGGAGTTAATGTACCATGCCTAAGTGTTTTGGGATTATTTCGTTTTCATAAGGTGACTTACGCAACATTCTTGGTTACATGCATTAACATTTTATTAGAGGTCCGACGACTAGAGGTCCAATAAACCAGTAAAGATCAAAGTTCTCTCATTTGGCCCCAAATAGAGGTCTGACGAGATGAATATAATGCACCAGCACGGAGGGGGACACAGCTTCATTGACTTACTACACCTGCCTTTGGGTGTATGACATGTGGGCCCAACGGATGGATGGCCAACCTATCATACAGCCAAAGGCAGGTGGAGTAGAGGGGCGAGGAGTAGATGGCCAACACGCACGTGAATTCAATGCAGTCTCCACTTCTCATATAAAGGCTCCCGCTAGTCCAATCTATGAAATCCTATGCACCTACGCACCTAAGGGCAAGAGTGATCACTCCAATCGCAAGATCAGCTGACTAGAAGCTAGACCCATGGACGCGATGAGCGCAAGCATCAGCCGGCTGTGTCAGATGGTTCACGACGCCGGCCTGCAGCCCGACACCGAGGAACGTCTCCAGGTAGTGCTTGAGGCCGCCAGGGCGAGGAGCCGCTTGGATGACAGCTTCGTCTCCTTGTTCGACAAGGTCCTCGTCGGCTTCCTCAAAAAGTTCACCGTCATCAAGAAGCTCGCGGACGACCTTGACGTACGCCTCCAGCCCACGAGCCTAGGCTCTGCGATGCCTGCCACACTCAACGTTCTCTATGGTGACAACCTCTTCGATGCACTGGTGGCCCTGCGATTGCCCGTCGTCGCGCCAGAGAATGTCCACCTTGAGGTCGCGCTCGCCGTGCAGCGCTTGGTGCAGCAAGACACCATCGATATAATCACCCACGTCTACCGCAAATCGTCCACAAGGACTACTACATGCAAGAGGAGGACGATAGGACGCTGGCCTTCTTGGACCACAGGGCAACCTTGGACGGCATTGTTCAGAAGCACGTTGAGCTTGCCGCCAACGCCACTGCTCCTCACATGTCGGTTGGTGACCCGATGCACTAGCGTGTGAGGATGTCATTGATGGATCCATATGTATCTTTATCTTTCCGTCAAATCCATGTAGTAGTATATGGTACTACTAGTAATTATCTTACCTTTCGCATCAACTTCATAATTTTCGTACGTACTCCATGCATGAACCGTGCCAGAACCAAACTTCTCATTACTCTAGGGAAAATCGTTATTTCTATCTATCGGTCGCGCCATGGAGCAGAACCAAATTTTACAAGTTACAAGTTCAAAAGGAAAAGCCTGTCATGTTCGCGCCGCACCCCGCACGGTTGGTCCGGCACGCCGCTCAAGGGGGAATGCGTGTTGTGTTGCGTTTTCACTTACAATTGGGACCACAATTGAGCAAACCGACTACCGGCAAACCCCCACCGCGCCCACCATGTGATGGCTGAGAAAACAGGAGGGAGAAGAGATGGATGTAGCATGGACTCCAAGAAAATTGGTGTCGGATGGGACTCGTGTGGGTGGCGTGTGCCGTATTGCTAGACATGAATGCTAGTTATGGCCCATGCCACCCCACTATACCGAGGTGCTGGTTACAGAGAATAAATTTCCTGGAGTCCGTGCTCAGCCCTCCTCTATCTCTCTTCTCAGCCAGCCAGCAAATGCGCGGAGCCCATCGTCTGTTTGCTCATATGCGGTCCCACATGTCAGTGAAAATGCAAGAGGACCCACTGAACCTGCACATCTTTCACCTCGACGAGCTGGTGATGAAAAACAAATCCAATAAAGATCTTCGGTGGCCGCTTTTGGAGTTACTCAAGAGTAGTAAGATTCTATTTACAATTTAACCCAAGATGCACATCACGTGGCTTCAATTACCACTTTATTTTCTTGCATGACACGACCTGGATGTTGGATGTCCCATGTGTCGGCAAAAGGAGGAAGAACTCGACCAAATCTTCAGTTGTGCTCTCGGATTAGACTAGTTGTGCTAACTTAAAATTTTATAGTGTAGAATGGATGCAAGTTTTGGTATTGGGAAGGAGAGTACAACGATATATTGACAGAGCACAATTTAGTAGATGTTCTAGCACTTTTAGCTAGCATAGAGGCTAGAGATGAGACTAGTGCACTTGTTGATAGAATAGAGGCTAGACACGTCTACTTCTTTACGCTCGAAGAAGAAGCAAGCATGCAAGATCGAGCCTTCGCAGATCAACAATGAATGCATCGAGAAGGCACTGGTCCAACTTACAGGAGCAGTTATGCAAGTTGGATATCTTCTAAAATGTATTCTTTTGGTTCTTTTTTTTCTTTGGTCTTGCTTTTCTAGCCAAAATTTTGGTGATGTATTTCCATGTACCAAAAAATCAATGATAAAAAATATATGTGTTTGCAAATAAAAATGTACGCGGCCGGGATGCGTCCGCGCATTCGGTGCACGACCACCGCATCCGAGAAATGGCCCGGACACGACCCCATTGCCCTACCCAAACGGACAGAATCCGGGCAAAACGGAGGTCCATGTGGGGTCGTGCGTTGGAGTTGGCCGTACAAGTGAGACTGCAGTTGAGGAAACCACCTATCGGCAAACCCCCACCTCGCCGGCCGCGCGATGGCTGAGTTAGAGAAACGACGAGGTTGAAGAGATTGTTGTAGCACGGACTCCAAAAAATATGGTGTCAGATGGAAGTCGTGCTGGTGGCGTGTGCCGTACTCCTGGATGTGAATGCTTGTTCTGGCCCGTGCCACCCTACTACTCCTACTACTGTACTTATAGTAGTAGTAGTATCGAGGATTCGAGGTAATGGTTACGTACAGCGAACACATTAACATATGGCCCACCTGTCACTATGGCCAAATTTCCTGCAGTCTGTGCTAGGTTAAAAAGTGTTCTCTGTGAGGATGGGTGGCTGGTTTCAAGTTTAAAACTTTGTTGTATTGCGTACGTAGATGTAGAGATAGTGTAGCATGTGAAGCTAGTATAGATAGTGTACTATTGTTGATTGGCCTCATCCGATAACCTATTGCAATGGACGTACAATTATGTATTTGGAAAATATATTTTTGCCTCGTCGCAGCACCCACTCAGAGAAACAACTCGAAAGCCATTCATAAATTTAGTATGTTTATCACAGGCATATCATTTTATTAGATACAACAGGTCATCAACCCACAACGACAACGAGGATACATTATAAATACTAAAGCTTTCATCACACAACAAATAACAAGCAATGAAATTAACTTCAACTCAACCAATCCTCGGCGTTGGAAACGCTTACTTTGAACCACAGGCGATTCTCTGGGAAGAGCCAGCTACTATCAATCTCAAGACCAACGCAGGACTAATCATCCAAGCTGAAGCGGCCTACTATATCAGGACCAGGGTAGGGAACCACCGCAATGTCCGACATATTGATACAGTTACTTCTCATAAATGGTAGTAGCATTGTGTCAATAGCAGTTGGATCGCCTTTCACCATCATTGGATAGTTTTGTCCAAGGAAGAGCGAGTTTTCTCCAAGACTATCAATACTGTAACTGGGAGAAGCTGTTGGCGCTAGCACACTAGTATCCATCCCGAATACCATGCAACGGGAGTTGGAATAGGTTCGGAGAGTGCGACCATGGGAGACAACACATGCTCCCTCAATAGTAACATCAGCAGTGGGCTGTATAAAGACATGAAGGGGTGATCCATCGGAATTAGTTGCCAGCCTCCAGAGAGCATATGGGCCCTGCTCATCCTCATGCTCGTGATCATCACCATCGCAAACTCCCCTTGGTTATAAAAATTTGCAATTATAGGTGGTGGAATGTTCAAAGGACCTTGGAAACACAAGAAGAAGGTTAATTAGTAGAGAAGGGAAATTTGCTAACTCACATGCATGTGGATGAAACAATTATAATTACGATGGAAGACAAACGTACCGAAACTACGAGGATCCCATGCAAAAACAGTGCCACGAGTGGTGGCAGCAAACACTAGACCCTCGTATTGAATTGCATCATAGTACACATACGTGTATAGAAACTGATTGTTGAGCAATACCCATCTAGTCGAACCACGAAGGACGGCAACAAGCTTGTTGAAGATAGCAACAACTTGATAGTTCTTGTAATTCCAAGAGCGGTTGGGAACTCGACAAATTGCTATCTTCCATATACCACAGTCACCATGATCGTATTTGAACGTACGTAGATCATCTGTGTGCTCAACCTCAGGGCACTCAGAGATTTTTGGAAGTGGAATCCGCTGATGAGTGTACACATTCACAAGTTCCCACTCGCAATTATACCCAATATAAACAACCCAATCTCCATTTGCGCCAGCCCAGGCCTTACCCTGAAGCGATGGCATCTTGACATCACACGTATCGTTATCAAGCGGCATCAACTTGCACAAGGCGAGGCCTCCGTCGTCCGCGCCCATGTGAACAGGCTTATATTGAAGAAGATAGGGGAGATCAAACCGCTCCTGGTCCCTTGGGTTCCTTGTAATGATGTTATTAGTTGAGTCGAGAATGGGCTTGAACGAACATGCCATGCTAGACGAGGTGATGACGTCGCACCGATCAATTAGTTCCCCCACCACGTCATCTTTCAGATCGGGGCAAGATTAACGGGGTCGTTTTTGGCTTGTTCCCTCCATGGAGGAGACGATCGAACAATGGCAGAAGGAAGGGTGAAGGCAAATGGAGGACGGAGGAAGAGCGTGCGACAGCGGTTCCAAATCGACAGGGAGAGGCGAAGAGTCGGTGGACGGTTGCCATTTTGCCATGGTACACGAAGAGGCACCCCGGCCTACACGTCCTTTCAGAAATTGTACAAAAGGACCCACCATCGTCTCACTGACATGTTGGAACGGGACCACATGTCAATGAAACATGCTGTGTAATTTCTCATGCAAAATGCGATCTGGCCACGTGGCCCGACGTGCCGCATTAGTTATCGACCTTTATTTTTTAACATACAATCTGAGTGGATAGCTCATGTGGTCATCACACGTGAGCGGATATATAGGTGTGCATGCGACAACAATCGAATTGCTAAAATAGTTGTTCTCGAAAAAAGATTTGATCCAATGTTTGGTTTTGTTTGGCTTTTCCAACTATGACCATTGGATAGAGTGAATCAATGGCTTATGTTCAAAGTTATTCTCATACTATATAATGGTATAGGAACATGGAGAGATTTGGTTGATTTTGTATCGCTGAATAATATAAAATATTATGAGTGCAGACGCTCCACCCCAAGGTTTGTTGCTCCTTCTCGATCGTCGGGAATCTCTATGTTCTTGCACTCTTTCGTCTACGACATGAGCTTTGTTCATCCTTTTGCCGACATGCGGGACATCTATGTGCCTCCATTTTACAAAATCATACTATATGCCTCCATGACACGCGGGACATCTAGCATCAAGGTGGCGTGTCATGCAAGAAAATGGAGATATGCAGTGCGTAAGTGAGTCGTGCACTTCGATGGCACCTAGTACTACTATGCAATATTTTTTGTCCTCGATGGCACGTCAATAGTGCACGTACTCAATGACAGAGCATAGGATGGTAGCCATGGACATGGTCGGCCCTTTTTGAAGAGAGTACTAATAAATAACTTTGATGTGTCCTGTCAACTCGCAGAACGACGAGAATCTTGCTTACTACGCCTTCTCCCTCGCCAACGCATGCGCGGTGGCTCGTAGCACAAGGAGAAACTTTTGCTTACAAGCGCTGGAGGTGCGGCAGTTCATTTGGTGTCAGATTGCCAGAAGTACTAATGTAGTACCATCATTATTGTTCGACTTTCGGAAGAGGAGAAGAGACAAGCGCAAGGTCACCTACTAACCTAGTACAGTACTACTATAGCCAAAGTTGGTCCACCTTTTTAGAGCATGGTTAATTAATATAGGCGGCTCTTGCAGCGGCACATCATTTAGAGCAAGTACTCTCTTCGTAGGAACAGAGGAAGTGAAACAAAAGTTGGAGTGGATGCTAGATTGCCAATTGAAACATGATTACATAGGAAAAAATCCTATACCATTCTATCCTATGGATCGAACGACCAATGTAGGAAAATTATGAGGGAGGTCTCTCCAACAGTGTTCCTCGGCTCGCACCTAGCATCACAGTGGTCGAACTTGGAGTCATTCATCTGGTACACGTGGCATCTCAGATCTGGACACAAGGTGACGTGACCTCTCACTTTCTCCGCCATTTGAAGTGGCATGCCGGTGGAGGGCTAGCATACTCCAATATTAGGTTGGCTCTATGTGATGTGGCAACTTCATATACTAACCGGATGCTGGCTATACTACTACGATACTCACACTCCAAGAAGTGACTCGAAAACCATTCCTAATTTGAGTCTATGACATGCATTTGAAAATGTACCATTCATTACATACAACAAGTCATCAACGCACAACAACAAGGATACATGTTGGATTATAGATTATTTCCAACAAAACATTCTAGTAAAAACTGAAGTTTTCATCACACAACAAATAACAAGCGATGAAATGAACTTCAACTCAACCAATCCTCGGTGTTGGAAACGCTTGCTTTGAACCATAGGTGCTCTGGGAAGGGCCAGCTATTGTCAATATCGAGAGCAACACAGGACTGATCATCCAGGCTGAAGCGGCATATATCAGGACCAGGGTAGGGAACCACCGCAATGTCTGAGGTATAGATACAGTTGCTTCTCATAAATGGTAGTAACGTTGTGTCAACAGTAGTTGGATCGCCTTTCACCATCACTGGATAGTTTTGTCCAAGGAAGAGCGAGTTTTCTCCAAGACTATCAATAGTCTACCAGGGAGAAGGTGTTGGTGCTAGCACACTAGTATCCATCCCGAATACCCTGCAACGGGTGTTGGAATAGGTACGAAGAAGGTGACCATGGGAGAGAACACCTTCTACCTCAGTAGTAATAATCACAGTGCACTGTATACAGACAAGAAGAGGTGATCCATCGGAATTAGTTGCTAGGCGCCACTAAGTATATAAGTTCTGCTCGTCCTCATGCTCGTGATCATCACCATCGTCATCTCCCCCTTGGTTATAAATTTTTTCAATTATAGGTCGTGGAATGTTCACAGGACCTTGGAAACACAAGAAGAAGGTTAATTGGTAAAGGGAAACTTGCTAACCCGCATGCAAGTGGATGAAACAATTATAATTATGGTGGAAGACAAACGTACCGAAACTACGAGGATCCCATGCGAAAACAGTGCCACGAGTGGTGGCAGCAAACACAAGACCCTCGTATTGAATTGCATCATAGTATACATCCGTGTATAGAAACTGATTGTTGAGCAATATCCATCCAGTCGAACCACGAAGGACGGCAACAAGCTTGTCGAAGATAGCAACAACTTGATAGTTCTTGTAATTCCAAGAGCGGTTGGGAACTCGACAAATTGCTATCTTCCATAGACCACAATCACCATGATCGTATTTGAACATACGTAGATCATTTGTGTGCTCAACCTCAGGGCACTCGGAGATTTTTGGAAGTGGAATCCACTGACGAGTGTACACATTCACAAGTTCCCACTAGCAATTGTACCCAATATAAACAACCCAATCTCCATTTGCGCCAGCCCAGGCCTTACCCTGAAGTGATGGCATCTTGACATCACACGTATCATTATCAAGCAGCATCAACTTGCACAAGGCGAGGCCTATATCCTCCGCGCCCATGCGAACATGCTTATAGTGAAGAAGATAGGGAAGATCAAACCGCTCCTGGACCCTTGGGTTCCTTGTAATGATGTTATTAGTTAAGTCAAGAATGGGCTTGAATGAACTTGCCATGCTAGCCGAGGTGATGGCGTCGCACCGATCAATGAGTTCCCCCACCACGTCATCTTTCAGATCGGGGCAGGAATAATGGGGTCGTTTCTAGCTTGTTCCCTCCATGGAGAATACGATCGAACAATGGCAGAAGGAAGGGTGAAGGCAAGTGGAGGAGGGAGGAAGAGTGTGCGACCGCAGTTCCAAATCGAGAGGGAAAGGCGAAGAGTCGGTGGACGGTTGCCAGTTTGCCATGGTACACGAAGAGCCACCCCGTCCTACATGTCCTTTCGGAAATTGTACAAAAGGACTCGCCGTCATCTCACTGACATGTTGGAACGGGACCACATGTCAACGAAACATGGTGTGTAATTTCTTGTTCAAAATGCATTCTGGCCGCGTTGGCCCGAGGTGCCACATTAGTTATCGACCTTTATTTTTTAATGGCGTGCCGTTCAGTTTTGAAGCATGACTAACTGGTACTGTTTGTAGAGAAAATATAAACACTAAGTGATGCCCAACTTGCTTCTCACACTATCACCCTCTCTCTAGATGCCCACTTGCTTCTCACACTATCACCCTCTCTCCAGACCTAAAAAGGACGGCCTCTCTGTCCCTCCTCACCGGTGGTCACATATCCTCCGGGGAAGAAAAGGACGTGCAGCGTTGACGCACTCCTCGTCGGCGAGCGAGGTCATGCACTGACGACAAGGCCGTCCTCTCAGACCTAGCGCCCGCGTGGGATGGCCTCTGTCCCCAAGATCACCGTCGTTGTGCGTGCGGAGGACGACGACCACGAGCGAAGCCACTTCCCGCCGACCCTCAAGTATGCTACCTATTTTTGAACCATACCCTTGTTCTATTGCCCCATCTTCCACGTCACTGCATGTGGATCTTTTTCCACTCCACCATCTTCCCAATTTCCTATCCTCTGCTCTGCTGGTCACGCAGACGAAAACCTTAATTTTCACTATTAAAGGAAAACCCTACTTCATGCAGACTAATCCATGTTTGGGTTGAATAAGGAAAGGAAGGGAGACTATATTGTCCAAGAGAGTAGGCATCGAACCCGCATCTAGGTTGAAAAGGGGGAATCAGTAGCTAAGGAACGATTCTCGTGTCTCTTGGTTGAAGAAGGGTAGAAAGGCATGACAACGCAATAGAGAATGACCAGGTCGATCGGTTTGTTGTACTCACATAGGAAAAAGGTGGCTAAAGAGAACAAAAAATGGGACGTAATCCACATATGCTGCCTGGATATTTGTTGCTCTGGGCAACCATACCTCCCTCACCACTCTATGCGTCCGTGGAGGTACATCGTACTGGTGCGCCCACTATCCGAATGGGTCTCCCATGCTCTTATTGCCACTTTTTTGCTGTTAGTATAACGCCAGCGGTAAAGTCAACCAATGCTACTGCTAAAGTGATGCACATTTAACTAATGCCGCACTCAGTTTAATGGCACCAATAAATTTAAGCAATGCCATTTAATGTCTCTGGATTATTTCAGGGTTAGCTGTTGATTGTGGGTGTATTAAAGATTTTTCAGCTAAGGCATTCTAATGTTGTTCCACAGCCAGTATACCAACGATGAAAGTTGTTACTACCTTCAGATTTTTTGCAGTGTTAATGCTTGTAGATTACATACCTCACTTTCATGAGATAAGTCAATTTTTTGTACAGTGTCACCTAAATGCCAAGGCGCTGATGTCATTTTATTTTGGTTAAACTGCACAAAAAGTTATGAAGACAAGAGGAAAGGTCTGCTCACCTCCTCCTTTAACTATTGTATTGATTCATTCAATCAATTTTTTATGTTTGATCGATTATCAAGATTGGGAGAGCAATTTTTCATGTCCACTCAAGTTCGAAATGATATTTACCTTGAAGGTACATGGTTTGCAATTTTTTAATACTTTCATTAGTTAATAATGCTAGTTACCTTCAGACTTTTGTATTTGGTTTAATGCTCTTGCACAGCTAGTATACCAATGATGAAACTTGTTAACTTTACATTTTGTATTGTTAATTCTTATAGAAATCTTCCGGTGCTAGAGCTTATGGAAACCTTTTCAGTAAAACCATTGTACTGTACCCTGTAATAAAATAACTACTCTACTGTTGCACTAGCCACTGGATTAGTGTATATTTGTACTATTCGAATGGTGTTGCATTAGCGTATGGACATATATAAAGTGTTGCAAGAAAACTACTACTTGTTTTTCTAAATACTGGACGTTTAGGTACTTTAAATTGAACTGCGGAAACGTCTTATATTAAGGAACAGAGGGTGTAGAGTTCACTCAAATTATCTTGGTAAAGCTAGTCACACCTTTGTTAAAATTAATGTTCATTATGTTATCAGAGGAGGTCGGTATGTTTGTCTCTAATGCCTGTTGACTACAAACCTGACATCATGATGTAATGTTAAGTCATTTCCTTTTGTACAGTGTCACTGAATTGTCAAGGCGGTGATGGCATTTTATTTTAGTTGAACTGCACAAAATAAAAAGAAGAGGAAAGGTCAAGAATCGATCATTCTTTCAGAAATAACTATATATGCCTTTCTGACATCATCCGTTGTTGCCTTATTTGTTCCTTCAAACAAGTGGTTAGAAACAGTCTTGCTACCTTTTCCCATTAAGAAATTGGAATGCTTATATTTGTGAGTCTATGCTTCAACAAGTGCCACTTTTATAGTAATCACACTTTCAATATCTATGCATACAGGGATGCTCGATTTTAGTGGAACTGCACAAAAAGTCCAACTGGTTCAACATTAGGAGCATGTTTTCTTCCAAACCTTTATATCCAATTGGTGGTACTATGAGCTATTCATTACGAAGGTACATGGTTTGTTACTATCTTGCTACTCTTTTTGTACTGTCATTGGATAGTAATACTAGTGGCTTTCATGTGAATTTATTGGCAGGGTGGACCTACGTTGGAGGTGCATGACAGGATTCAATGATTTGATGCTCAATTTTGGTTGTATCGATTTCACCTCTTCCATCACTGCGAACATGGATATCCTTGGTCTGATGAAGAATAGGCGCTATATTTCTGCTCTGAACCAGCAAATCAATTCAGTATGAAATTGTCCAGGGCAAAACATGACTGTATCAAATTGTCAAGTGCAAAACATGACAGATGCTAAGCGGAAGAGACATGTTTAAACCGAAAATACAAGGTAGGGTATATGTTTACTAGCTGCTTGATATTTGTGTAGACAGAGATGTCTGCCCATTGCTATTTGGCGAACACATAAAGTGGCCGCAATTTTGGTTGAACTGCACAAGAGAATAGTATAGTCACTGCGTGCAGTGCCATTTGAAAATAGACACAGAAAGATTGGATAGTCACTTCATGGACTGCAGAAAAGTAGTATTGTACTATTTATTGGCCAACACTAGGTGCTTCATTGCTTTGTTGTTATTATACAATGGACATCATTTTGCCTAGGTTAAAGTGTGTATTCCGAAAATAGTCTCACTGTGTGATCGAGAGAAGACCAAATCATATTGCAGTGGATGTTCCTCCATCATGTGTGGTTCATTCTCATGGTTCCAACTGTTGGTGAAACCACTTATATTTGCAAGATGAATTGCAGACTTCACAAACAAATTTGTCTTTCAGTCTGTACTGAATGTTGGCCAAGAGAAGTATCCATGTTAGTACAAAGAACATATGTTTTTCTAGATCTTTGCTTTTGGAGCTACATATTTATATATGATCTGTGAATCATTGAGATGCACTAACATGTTGATCTTATGTATGGGAATCGTACTAGTTGGTTTTGAATTTGGGCTACTAATGTGAACATATTACAATGCCAGGCCTGTGAGTCTCGTGTGAACATTTTGAATGGATCGACTCTTACTACTCTGCACAACATGATCCTTATTTCTGTATTCTCAGTGTTTACAAGTTACTGACAGTTCCTTATTTCTGTTTGCTCAGTGTTTACACGTTACTGATCGATCACTAGCTAGCCTACTAATGTGCTCCTGGCAGTTTTAGTTCCAACGCAAGATCCAAAGTGGTAGTTTTTTGAATAAAAATCCCTACCTCTGAAGAAACTGACAAGCTGGTCTGAAGAAAATGCCATGCGAATCTGAAGAAAATGCCATGCGAATCTGAAGAAAATGCCAGCAAAAACGTTTGCAAATTCCTTATCTCCCAGCAAACGCTCATCAGCTAATGCGATCGTACACGAACACCATCCGACCTACTCGATCCTACACGTACACTAACTGACCTACTCGATCCTACGCGGATAAATAGCGGATCACGCACATACTACCTCCTTTCCAGTTTGCAGGGCTCAATTCAAAAAACGACCTACTCGATCCTACACGAATAAATAGTGGATCACGCACGTACTACCTCCTTTCCGGTTTGCAGGGCTTAATTCAAAAATCTAAACAACCAAGGTAGATGATGAGTGGTGGAATCATTTTTGACAAGGAGGGAGTACCTCATCTGGATGATTCCAGTGCACTCGTTTGACCGTCATGCCGGCGTGCGACCCAGCACAGATGGGACGCACCACTAACGGGATGGGACGGTACAGTCATAATTTCAGTTTTTCTACTTTTCCACGGCAAGCTGGCGCACTAAACCATGCCTGCTTATGCATTGAATTCCGATGACTGCGATGACCGTCGCGTTTCCTGTGAAACGCTAGTTCACCTAACTTCCACCTATAATTACTGTTTACCGGACTTTTCCGGTGGCACCATCAACCAAATCGCCCTATCCTCATAAGCCCCCACCAGCTCGACGTCGCTCGCCACTTATGCTCGCTCTCGCCACGTCCGCCATGCCACCGCCTGTCCACGATAGGCGACACCAGAGGCGGTCACCGCCGGAACTAGTGTTCGGTTTCTCACCGGAAGGCAGACGGAGGGAGGAGGCATTCTATCGGTCTTTAGATGGCAATTCGGACTATGAGGAGTTGTTGGATCCCGACCGCCTGGTGGAGGAGTAGCATGTTGCCGATTTGCGCCGCCAGCGGGACATGGAGCAGCAGCGCACTGACGCTCTGAGTCGCGAGCAGAGCGCCCGCAACTGGACCGACTACATGAAGGCCGGCGCCCGGCAAATAGCCCTGGAGGCTGTCGGGCACGCACGCGTTCGCGACGCTGATTTTTACTACCAGCTCGTCAAGTGGGTTTCTCGCTTAGAAGCCGAAGCTTAGGTGGACCATGCCGGCATGGAAAGGGCCATCGCGTGCGAGCAACACGCCCTATCGCACCTCTGGCAAGTCCGAGGCGAGGTGGAGGACGCTGGTGCTGGCGTTTAGCATGTACCGCAGATGGCGGCCGACATCGTCTAGTTAGCTAAGAGTAAGTTAGTACTTGTATGCTACTAGAGTATTAGTGGGAGTAGATAGTTAACTTGGCTATGATGGTTGTCAATGTGGAAGTTTAGTACTCTATATGTGGATCAGACCTGTTACTTTGCTCTGAATGTTGAACTTTCCGTTTGAACGTATGGAATGGGCTGTTATTTGTTTTTATAAATGGGTTGTATTTGTCCTCCGCGGGTTTAGAGGCTGACTTGTGGGCCTACCAAGTTGACGCGTACACAATCAGTAGATGATTGTACATGGAGAGGATGGCAGCAGGGACCTGCCAAGGTCATGGCAGTACACAAGCAAGTGCCTCCTTATTTCAA
Source organism: Triticum aestivum (assembly GCF_018294505.1). NCBI lineage: Eukaryota > Viridiplantae > Streptophyta > Magnoliopsida > Poales > Poaceae > Triticum > Triticum aestivum. Next base: position 190,211,675 of record NC_057806.1, read on the forward strand.
GCCTGTAAAAAAATGGCTCCTCCTAATGGATTTCTGACATCTGGGTCCCATGCCATTGTTAACGTAGTCAATAAACGAGAGAATTGCACAACAAGTGGCTGACACCAGGGACCCAGCAGCTCGCCCAGTTTTTTTTGTTTTGGGTTAATTTGATAAATGCCACTCCAAATATGGTGTTTCCGAGAAATGCCACTGCAATTTCCAAACTTTGAAAAATGCCATTTCATGCCATTTCCAGTGTCATTTTTCGAAGTCTGGAGTGGCGTATTTCAAAGTTTGCAAATTGCAGTGGCGTTTTCCAAAGTTTGCAAAAATTGCAGTGGCATTTTTCAAAGTTTGGAAATTGCAGTGGCATTTTTTAAAGTTTGGAAATTGCAGTGGCATTTTTATGAATCGCCATAATTGGAGTGGCACTTATCTGAGACGGAAGCAGGGTGTCAATTGGGCTATGCGGGGCACTCTGGCCTGTCTAGACAGCCTTCTCTTTTATGTTTACCATAGACCAGCCCATTATTTTTTTTCTGAAAATGGCTAGCTCAGTTTTTTTGTGATTTGCCAAGTAAGTCACTTTGTCAGGCCTGTTAGGCTGCAAATCTTTCAAGATGAGGAGAGCTTCATTCGGCTGGCCGAGAAAATGTCCTATCAGTAATGAGAAATGGGTTATACATTTTTAAAACACATGAAACTGGCAATTAGTTTCAAATTTATTTTTTCATTTTGAGATTTTAAATTGCAATGATTTTTATGCGTAGACAATTTGTTGGATTTTATATTGATATACATTTATTTTTAAAATCAGTTTGAATGTGACTCGAAATTTTGGGATTAAAAACAGTTCGGACCGCACCGAAATATGCAAAATTTCTTATAATTTTTTAACCGTGGCCACAATATGGGCTGTAATGTTAACAAAAAGAATATGGGCTCCAAAAAACCTTAAGAATTAGCAAATGGGTTGTAAATTATTAGAAATAATGGCAGATGGGATGTATGATGTTTTCCACAGATTTGAGGCTTTCCTAAAAAAAAGGTTGACGCACAAGCAGTGACTGTTGGATGTCCATCCAACGGCCGTCGTGCTTCTTCAATCTCTGCTCCTCTTGCTCCAGCCGCTCAAACAAGCGCCAGTGGGACTGCCAGCTCCCTCCTCCCCGCGGTCGGCTGTGCTGCCGCGCAGGCCTCACCGCCCCACCATACTCCCATCGCTGGCCTAGCCATCCCTCTACCCACCCACACATGATGTTATTCTCCGGCGACGGCAGACGAACCAGTAAACCCTCGTCTAGTCATACTTCCCTCTGCGTGGGAAACAACTGTCAAGTCTTCCTTGGCTCCATGTCGTTCCCTTCCTAGGCCTTGTCGTCGTCCATCGCCCTGGTGCTCTCGGCGCGGCCTGGTCAACGTGGTCAACGACCGACATGCATCTGTAGTGGACTGTACGTGGAGAGGTTGGCAGCTGGGTCCACGGCCACACGCAAGGAAATGCCTCCTTATTACACGCAAAATACTGATTCCTCCACCTCACATCTGGGACCCACCGAAAGGGCCTCAGTATTTCATGAAAAAAACATTACCGCCGCTGACAGCTCGAACCCACCAACTATATCTTCGCACGCAAGGAAATGCCTCCTTATTACGCACAAAAAATGAATACTCCCCTGCTAGCTGGGAACCAGTATAGTGGGAGGCTGACTTGTGGGCCTACTAAGTTGACAGGGATGGAGGGCATTGTCAACTTAGTCAATATGCATGATTCTAGCTCAAGTGATCGTACGATGTCCATGCAACGGCCGTAGTGCTTCTTCAACCCCTGGTCTTCTTGCTCCAGCCGCCCAAACCAGTGTTGGTCGTGCCTCGTGCTCCTCCCTCCCGTGGCCGGCTGCGATGCCGCGGAGGCCTCACCGCCCCTACTACTCCCACCACTGGCCAGGCCATCCCTCTACTCACCCACACCCCCTGTTATTCTGCGACAATGGCAGCCTCACACCATAGTGAACCAGTGAACCCTCATACTCCTCTACACGTGGGCATCTACTGCCGCGTCCTCCCCGGCTCCGCGCCGTCCCCTTCCTAGGCCTCGCCGTTGTCCACCGCCCTAGTGCTCTTGGTGCAGCGTGGTCAACGTGGTCAAGGAACGACTTCCATCAGAAGAGTACTATACGTGGAGAGGCTGACAGCTGGGTCCATGGTGGCCGCAAGGAAGTGCCTCCTTATTACATGCAAAATAATTATTCGTCCACCTGACAGCAGGGACCCACCAGACGAGCCACCGTATTTCATAAAAAACGTTTCCCCCTGACTGTTGGGACCCACCAGCTACATCTTCGCACGCAAGGAAGTGCCTCCTTATTACGCACAAAAAAATGGATACTCCCCCTGCTAGCAGGGACCCAGTATAGTGGCAGCCTGACTTGTGGGCCTACTAAGTTGACGGGGACGGAGGGCTTTGTCAACTTAGTCAATATGCACGATTCTAGCTCCAGTGACCGTACGGTGTCCATCCAATGGCTGTAGTGCTTCTTCAACCTCTGGTCTTCTTGCTCCAGCCGCCCAAACCAGCGCTGGTCGTGCCTCATGCTCCTGCCTCCCGTGGCCGGCTACGATGCGGCGGAGGCCTCACCGCCCCCTACTACTCCCACCGGTGGCCAGGCCATCCCTATACTCACCCACACCCCCTGTTATTCTGTGGTGACGGCAGCCTCACACTGCAGCGAACCAGTGAACCCTCATACTCCTCTATGCGTGGGCATCCACTGCCGCGTCTTCCCCAGCTCCGCATCATTCCCTTCCTAGGCCTCGCCGTCGTCCACCGCCCCGGTGCTCTCGGCGCAGCATGGTCAACGTGGTCAAGGAACGACTTCCATCGGACGTGGACTATACATGGAGAGGCTGACAGCTGAGTCCACGCCGCAGCAAGGAAGTGCCTCCTTATTACGTGGAAAATAAGGATTCCTCCACCTGATAGCAGGGACCCACCGGACGGGCAACCATATTTCGCGAAAAAAATGTTTCCCCCTGACTGCTAGGACCTACCAGCGACATCTTCGCACGCAAGGAAGTGCGTCCGGGCAAAAAAAAACAATTTGCCCCCTTGACTGTTGGGACCCACCAGCTACATCTTCGCACGCAAGGAAGTGCCTGACAGTCGGGACCCACCTGGTCAAAGTGTATGTAGCGTTGTCATTCTGGTGACAAACATGTACATACATACTAGTCCATTTAGAGGCGCGCACGTGTCGTAGTAGAGGCGCGCACGTAGCATGTACATGTACGTACAGCGGCTAGTGTGCAAGAAAGAAAATACGGCCACATACGTACATATGGGCAGGGTCTCGAACCCCTACTCGTGCATACGTACGGCGAGGGCCATGTACATGCTGGTTTAGAACGGAGAAATAGTGTCGTTGTTGTGTTCATGGGGAGCCAATCGGCTGGGTCAGAACGGAATATGTCATCGTGTTCATCGGGTGGGCTTGGACGGAACAGCCGATGGAAACGAGGCCTGGCATACCGCAGAACGGAGGAAACGGCCTTGTGTTCGACTGGCCACGGTTGAAACGGGATCATGTTCACCGGGAGGAGTCTGGCGTACCGCAAAACGGATGAAACGGACCTCCTACGGTCGAAACGGGGGTCCTGTTCATCAAGAGGGGTGTGGCGTACAGCAAAACGGGACTCCATGGGATACTGTTCATCTCCACTGTCGAACCCCCTCCAGCCTCCACGGGCTACTGGTCAACCACCATTGACCTCCTCCAGCCTCCACCTACGACTGTTCATGCACGGGCTCCTGTTCATCCAACCTCCACCACGCGCTACTCCACCGGCTACTGTTCAACCAGCCCTCTCCATGGGTTCCTGTTGAACCACCCCTCCATGGACTACTGTGCATCCAGCCCTCCACTATCTACTGTTCATCCAGCCCTCCACGGGGTGGTCCTATTCATCCAGCCCACCACGGGGTCCTGTTCATCCAGCCCCAACCAGCTAGATCGTTCAGGGTCCTGTTCATCCAGGGGCAACACCACGAGGTCCTGTTCATCCACCCCCACCGG
>NC_057806.1:190216054-190444583 GCF_018294505.1 Triticum aestivum
CACTGTTCATCCAGAGGCAGCATCGATCAGCTTCAGTTAGCAGCAGTAGCGAAGGAATCACTCGGTTTCAGTAACGTCGCTAGTGCAATCGCTCGGGTTCAGTTAGAGCCCAACACCTCGCTCGGGTTCAGTTAGAGCCCAACGCCTCGCAAACGCGCGTACGTGTATGAGAGAAACACACATCGCTCGGCCCCCGATGACCCACCGTAACCGGGAACTCCCCAAAAAATTCCTCGCCCTCGCTTCTACCACGGTTGTTTCCGTCATGGACGGCCCAAAGAATGTCATGCAGCTGCGTCTCCGGCCCCCCAGGACGAAAAGCCCATTTTTTGTCATGATTTTTTGTCATAGAAGTAGGAGCCCACCACATCTATGATGATACCAGGTTTTCTCACAATTATCATCATAGAAGTGTCATAAGTATGAAAGAAAAAAATTCGTTCGGCCCAAAATGTCACGGATGTGTCTTTTTTTTGTAGTGCATGCCGGTGACGATGGAGATCGTCACGGTACTTTGGAGATGGAGATCAAAGGCACAAGATGATGATGACCATATCATGTCACATATTTTGATTGCATGTGATGTTTATCTTTATGCATCTTATTTTGCGTAGTACGACAGTAGCATTATGAGATGATCCCTTACTAAAATTTCAAGGTATAAGTGTTCTCCCTGAGTATGCACGGTTGCGACAGTTCTTCGTGCTGAGACTCCACGTGATGATCGGGTGTGATAAGCTCTACGTTCACATACAATGGGTGCAAGCCAGTTTTGCACATGCAGAATACTCGGGTTAAACTTGACGAGCCTAGCATATGCAGATATGGCCTCAGAACAATGAGATCGAAAGGTCGAGCGTGAATTGTATAGTAGATATGATCAACATAGTGATGTTCACCATTGAAAACTACTCCATCTCACGTGATGATCGGGCATGGTTTAGTTGATATGGATCACACGATCACTTAGATGATTAGAGGGATGTCTATCTAAGTGGGAGTTCATAAGTAATATGATTAATTGAACTTAAATTTATCATGAACTTAGTCCTGGTAGTATTTGCATATCTATGTTGTAGATAAATTGCTCTCACATGGCTTCCCCGTTTTATTTATGATATGTTCCAAGAGAAAACTGTTGAAAGATGTTAGTAGCAATGATGCGGACTAGCTCCATGATCTGAGGATTATCCTCATGTCGGTGTGGAACGACACCTATGGGATCACAAGAATCCCTCCTACGGTTGGCGGGGCACGGGGTCGTGAGAAGAGCAGATCTAACAGGTAGCACACGGTTCATTTATCCAGGTTCGGGCCACAAGGATGCATAAAACCCTACTCCTGCTTTGGTGGATTGTATATTTGTGTTCTTGAGCTAGCTATGGGGCGTGAGGAACTCCAAAAAGCCGAATCCTTCTCCTGGTCGCCTCGGGCCTCCTTTTATAGGAAAAGGGGTTGCCACAGTGGCACACAGGAGGTGGAAGGGTACAGTGATGCGAGGTTATCCCTCGCATTACATGACAAGGTGCATTTAATGCGTCTTACTTAGGTGTCCTTGCTTTATCGGGGACGGGGAAGAGATCTGTCTTGTTCGTCGCCGCTCCTTCTTGTGTCGACATGTGCCCTGGCCAGCGATGCCTAAGATGCCACGTAGGTAGGCAGGCAGCTGAGGTGGCGCAGTGGTGGGTCTTCACGAAGATCTGCATGCCGCCACGCAGGTGCCTGCCCAGCTGGTTGGGTCGGCAGCAGCATGCATGCGGTGGTGGAGGCTCAGTCGGCATGGGCCTGATGGTGGCCCTGTGGGTGTCCTCGGCAAGGGCCTTGCCAGGGCCCCGGCAAGGGTCTTGCCGAGGGGCATGCTGTCATCCCCGGCAAGGCGCTTGCCGGGGGCCTTGTGGTCCTGCTCGGCTGGGATCCCGCCAAGGGTTGTCGCCTCCTTAGTGCGTATCTGATCTTGAATGTCTTCACGAAGATATGCATGCTCCCATGGGGATGTCTCCCAAATCCTTGCCCCTTGGGGGTAGTGGACTCAAGGGTGATTCGCCCCGTAGGCGCGGGACGAGTCGCTGCGGCAAGGGTCTTGCCGGGGCTGCTAGAACTGGCTCCCGGCAAGGATCTCACCGGGGGAGTCCGCTTCGTCCCCTTTGCTCTTCGTGGTCTTGGCCTTGGCGTCGTAGTTCTCTTGAGCTTCGGTCTTACCCTGGCTCACCTCCCTTGCCTTGCTTGGTGTGGTGGTGCCCGTGGCTCAAACTGCCCGTGCACAGTTATAGGGGTACAAAAAGTGTACCCCTCTTTTTGTACACCGACAGGAGCCCCCGGGCCTAGTCCACACATAAGCGCAACGCGTTGTTTTGGCTAGGCCCAAAAACGGTGCGCGGGCAGGCGGGCGGTTTTTCCCATGATTCCCGCACGTGGCGCGGCATGGGGAGGCGCGTGTGACGTGGGCGGCATGCATGGGGTTGGTTCCCGCAGGCATGCGTCACGTCGTAGTAAAGGGGGCGGTTCGCGCCTTCCCCATAAACGGAGGGAGGCATGGAGGCGCGGCCCATTTACTGAATGGGGCCGAGGCACGGTCCTCGAGGCGTCCACTCCCCACGATCACGGGGTGGGGAGAGGTCGCCTCACCCGTCCCCTCGGTTCTGCACGTTTGCCACGTGTCTCCCATGTGCTTGGGGTGGCAAACGGTGGAGGCGGGAAACCGGGCTGTCGCTGGTTGGGGCAGCGGGTCGGCCCTGGCTCCCTGCGCCTCCTGTGTCTTGATTGGCCGAGCGGGGCGGCCAAGCCCCAACCCCGATCCTTTATAAAGAGCGGGCGGGGGGGATGGCGTCCCGCATTCTTTCATCTTCTTTTTCCTTCAGCTTCTGCTCCTCCCTTCCATCCGTCATGGAGAGAGGGAACCCCGGTCCTTCAACAGTGGCGGCGAGGGTCACCGCTCGACAACGCGTCCCTCCTTCTCCTGCGCCTGCGGTGGCAGAGCCAGCCGCGAGGGGAAGGGGGAGGGGGCGAGGCTGTGGGCGAGGCCGGGGCGCTCGGGGAAGAGGAGGACGGGGTGGTGCGCCGGCCTCGCCTCCGCCAGCAGCTCCTCCTCCAATGGAGGGCCATGTTGGGGATGACCCTTGCGAGTTCTTCGTCAGGCTGTGACGGCCGCCGCACCGTCGCCTTCGTCTCCCGACTCCATTTGCGCGGGAGATGGAGCTGGATCCACCGGAGTCGTTGTGGCTGCACATGCGGGGCTGCGGGATCAGTGGCACGTGGGCCCGCGTCAACTTCCCCGCCCCTCACGTGATGTATCTCTGTCGGGGATGGAAGACATTTGCCCATATCCACCGCTTGATGGAGGGGCTTACTCTCTATTTTAAGCTGATGGAGGGTGGCCTTCTCTCCGTCAAGGTCTTCGGGTGCTTTGGGACCCATGCAAGGTGCTGCGTGGAGAGCTCTTCTGATAGTGAAGACTCCTCCTCGGGCCGGAGTGACGAGGAGGACAGCGGCAGCGACGACGAGGGTAGTAGGCGGCAGGATGACGGGTCCGATTAGGTGTCCGGTACCGCTTCATGCGGCACCAGCGACCCCATCATCCGCGTCGCCGGCTCCCTGAACTTCTCGGGGTCGTCTCCTTGGGCGGCTGGTGTTGGGAGGCTGCGGAAGAGGAAGAGGGTGGGCGGCAAGGCCGTCAAGTCGGAGTACGCGGGCACCGACGCCTTCGACGCATGCTGACGTCCTGCCGCCTCGTCTTCGAGCTCTGCTTCCGGTGCCGCCATCACCATCCAGCCTTTGGACGGCCACCAAGATGTTCTCTTGGTGTCTTCTGCCACCCGTAGCTCTCCTAGGTGCTCCTTTTGTCTCTTTTGCCTCCTTGACCTGCCTCCTGAGGAGAGGGACAAGAAAGGGATTACAGGCACCTTATCTCTTTTTAGTTTGTAAGCCTTCGGGCCTTTTTTGAATTTAAAACTTGTAATCCCATCATTCATGTTTTTCATTCCCTATGGACTGTACCTGAGTGGAATGTTTTTAATGAAAAAGGGACGCTTGCCGGGTCATTTGTTTGCAGGTGGAACCCACGACAAGGAGTAAATCCTTGATATCTTCAAGATAAACATTTCCTTGCCTGGCAACAGGCCTTGCCGTCTCCCCAATTCGCTCGACCTTCCTCATGCCCTTGGCGGAGGCAGGGATGAGGCGGGTTTAGGCTCCTTGTTTCATCCTTTCGCCGCCGCGACTACGACCAAACTTGGCCCCAGGAACGAGCCCTAGGGCCTAGAGTTATGGGAGCACGGTAGCTTGGGGGAAAACAAGGTTTCACATACCTCAGTCCATAATGGAATGCATGATAAGGGATGAAGAACTTATCTGAAGCTGCAGCCCTCGGCAACCCTGGTTCGCCGTGGGTGAATCTTTGCTCTTGCAGCCCTCGGCAATACTGGCTTGCTGGGGGCTAGATGCTGGTCTGTTCATTTTCTTTTCCTCCCCAAGTGGTTCGGCACGGATATCCGTGTGTCCTGTGAACCAAAGAAGACAAAAGAAAGACAAGGAGACGCACACTCAACCTCTAAGCTAGGGGTTAGTCGCCGCTAAGCACTATCCACCCTAACCAAGGACGAGACTCGACCTGGCATGCATGCTATAACTCAGGGTGCCAGCGCTTCATTTACTTATGCTCAGGTTCTGCGCCTGGCTTTGTACAAAGGGTTACATGCGTCATCGGCAATGCTCGTACAAAAGGTGGCTTGCCGGGGGGGCTGGCAAGCCGCACCTTAGGGTAAAACTTGCGAAGATGCTCAATGTTCCAGGAGTTACTCACCGGAACGGCATCTTCAGTCTCTAGGCAGACTGCGCCGGGCCTGGTGACTCGTATTACCCGATAAGGTCCTTCCCACTTTGGCGTCAACTTGTTGGAATTTTTGGCCGATTGAACGTGCCGAAGAACAAGGTCGCCTTCCTCAAAGCTTCGGGCATGAACCTTGCGGCGCAAGGCTTGCTGGTAGCGCGCTGCTCTCACAGCCGCCCGAAGACGATCTTCCTCAAGGAGCGTTGCGTCATCTTGCCGCAATTGCTCTTGCTCAAGCTCGTCATAAGCGAGTACTCGAGGTGACCCGTATCTGAGTTCCGTGGGGAGAACTGCTTCTGCCCCTTATACCAGGGCAAAGGGTGTCTGGCCGGTGACTTGATTTGGTGTTGTTCTGATTGACCAAAGAACCGCTGGCAATTCATCAATCCAGTGCCTTCCACTCTTGTGCAGCCTGTCAAAGGTCTTTGTCCTTAAGCCTCGCAGTACTTCAGCGTTTGCCCTCTCAGCTTGACCATTGCTTCGTGGGTGAGCAACGAAAGTGAAACAGACTTTGCTACCGAGGTCTTGGGTATATTGCATGAAGGTGCGGCTTGGGAAATGTGTGCCGTTGTCGGTGATAACCCTGTTGGGTACACCAAAATGGCACACTAGTCCCTTGAAGAATTTGACGGCTGACTGAGCTGTGACCTTCCTCACTGCTTCCACCTCTGGCCACTTTGTGAACTTGTCGATTGCGACGTACAAGTACTCAAAGCCCCCGACAGCGCGGGGGAAAGGGCCCAGTATGTCGAGCCCCCAGACCGAGAAGGGCCAGGAGAGAGGAATGGTTTGAAGGGCTTGAGCTGGCTGATGAAGCTTCTTTGAATGGAACTGACACGCTTCACACCTGGTGACTAGTGTCGTCGCATCCTGGAGGGAGGTAGGCCAGAAGAAGCCTTGCCGAAACGCTTTGCCGGCAAGGGCCCTTGACCCTATGTGGGATCCACATATGCCTCCATGTATCTCCGCCAATAGCCCCAGTCCTTCCTCTCGAGGGATACACTTCAATTTCATGCCGTTCGGCCTCTTTCTATACAGGACGTCATCGACGAACTGGTACATAGTAGAGCGATGGGCTACTTTTTCCTCTTCTTCCTGCTCCTCGGGAAGTTCCCCTGTTTGGAGGAATCGGATGGTATGCTATGCCCAAGCTGGAGCCTGGGGCTCGACAGCGAGGACTAAAGGCGTTTCCTCCGCTACAGGAGAGGCTGTCTCGACGGTAAGAGCTTGATGCTTCGCCGGAGCTAGCCGCCCCATGGCGGGCTCAGTATCTCCGGCAACATCCTTGCCGGCGGCTCCGGGGAGCTCGGCGGGAAAGTACTTGCCGGGCCTTGATTTCCTCCTCTTGTTTTGCTCTGTTGATGGATCAATGGATGGTTGAGTTAGCTGGAGCACAAAGGTACCTGGTTCCACAGGTAGCTTGAGGGCAGCGCGCTTTGACAGATAATCAGCGATGTCGTTCTCCACTCGGGGAACGTGTTCTGCCTGTATACCATCAAAACGCTCTTCCAGCTTCCTCACTTCATCGACGTAGGCCTTCATCAACGGGCTCTGGTAATCTTTGTTGACTTGCTTGACGACAAGTTGCAAGTCGCCTCTGACGACGAGTTTCTTGATTCCGAGGTCCGCCGCGATCCTAAGACCGGCAAGCAGCCCTTCGTACTCAGCCGTATTGTTTGTTGACACCTCCCTGGGGAAGTGCATCTGGATCACGTACTTGAGGTGCTCTTCGGTGGGTGCGACAAGCAGTACGCCAGCCCCGGCGCCCTGTAAGGAGAAAGCTCCATCAAAGTACATGATCCAGTCGCAACTTGCCTCCTTACCGGGGAGAGCAGACTCTTGGGTTTCTTCGTCAGGCGTCGTGGTCCATTCTACAACGAACTCCGCCAGGACTCGGCTTTGAATCGTCGAGGTACTCTCAAACTTGAGGCCAAAGCTGGACAGTTCCAGTGCCCACTCTACGACCCTTCCCGTTGCGTCTGGATTGTGCAATATCCGTTTCAGAGGGAGGCGAGTGACGATAGTGATTTCGTGCACCTGGAAGTAGTGACGCAGCTTCCTCGAGGCCATAAGAAGGCCGAAGAGCAGTTTCTGCATACCGGAGTACCTTGATCTAGCCCCCTGCAGAAGGGAGCTAACAAAGTAGACTGGGTGCTGCATCATCTTCTTCCTTGGCGGCACTCCAACTGGCTGCGTCGTCTCGACATTGGTGGGATCGGGCTTCGTCGCTTCTATTACCTCATCATCAATTTCTCACTGCACCACTAGTGCGGCGCTGACCACCTGGTCCGTTGCCGCCAGGTACAGCAGCAACGGTTCATGTGGCCTAGGCGCAACTAGTATTGGCGCAGAGGAGAGGTACCTCTTCAAATCTTGCAATGCTGCTTCGGCTTCTAGTGTCCACTCCATCGGGCCCGCCTTTTTCAAAATCTTGAAAAATGGAAGGGCGTGCTCGGCGGACATGGAAATGAACCTGCTCATGGCGGCAACGCAACCAGCAAGCCGACGCACATCCTTGACTCGCTTGGGCGCTTCAATCTGCTCTATAGCTTTGATCTTGTCCAGGTGGCCTCTATCCCACGCTGTGACACAAAGAACCCGAGAAGCTTGCCAGACGGGACGCCGAAGACGCACTTCTCAGGGTTCAGCTTGAGATTGATCTTGCGTAGGTTTGCAAATGTTTCTTGTAAATCTGATATGAGGGTTGCCCTGTTCTTGGTTTTGACCACTATATCATCCATATAGGCTTCCATATTTTTATGGAGCTGGGGTTCAAAACCAATCTGGACCGCCCTTGCAAACGTTGAATGAGCACTCTTCAACCCGAAAGGCATCCGTATAAAGCAATACGTACCACATGGGGTGATGAATGCTGTTTTCTCTTCATCTTACCTTGCCATGAAGATCTGGTGGTAGCCGGAGTAGGCATCGAGGAATGAAAATAGATCACACCCAGCTGTGGAGTCAACAATCTGGTCGATGCGCGGCAACGGGAAGGGTTCTTTGGGACAAGCCTTATTAATATATGTGTAATCAATACACAGCCTCCACTTCCCATTTGCCTTGCGCACTACCACCGGATTGCCCAACCACGTTGGATGGAGCACTCCTCTTACCAAACCCGCTGCTTCCAGTTTCCAGATCTCCCCTGTGATGAACTCTTGTCGTTCCAAAGCTTGCTTTCTGACCTTCTGCTTGACGGGCCGCGCATGAGGACAGACAACAAGGTGGTGCTCAATCACCTTCCTAGGAACGCCGGGGATGTCGGATGCTTGCCAGGCAAACACATCGACATTCGCCCGTAGGAAGGTGACGAGCACGTCTTCCTATTTGTCGTCAAGGGTGGAGCTTATGGTAAAACCTCCTCCCGTGTCGTCCTCCTTGACAGAAACCTTCTTGGTTCCCGGTGGTGTGGCCCTGGACTTCTTGTTTCTGTCGGCGGAGCTCTCTGGCACGTCCTTGACGGGAGCGCTACACTCCGAAGAGGTGCGCTTGCCGGAGTGGGTGCCTGAGGTCTCACCGGTCTTCTTCTTTTACCTTCCCGGGGCTCCAGCGGCAGGAGCAAGCGCCTTGGCAGTGGCGGCTGCTGCAACTGCTTGTTGATAGAGTTGGTCAGCGCAACTTAGCGCATCCTTCTTGTCTGATGGGACGGTGATGATCGTCACAGGCCCCGGCATCTTTAGGGTGTTGTAGGCGTAATGTGACGCCGCCATGAACTTGGCCAGCGCTGGGCGGCCAAGGATCCCGTTGTAAGGCAATGGGATCTTGGCAACGTCGAACACAACCCTTTCTGTCCTGTAGTTCAGATCACTCCCAAAAGTCACGGGCAACGTGACCTTTCCCTTAGGTTGACTTCTTCCTGGGTTGACCCCCTGAAACGTGCCTGTCTCTTCGAGGTCTTCATCAGGAATCTGCAATTTCTCGATCACGGCAGGCGAGATTAAGTTCAGACCGGCCCCACCATCAACTAGCATCTTTGTCACCTTGAGGTTGTGTATTGTTGGTGAAATCAACAATGGCAAGCACCCGACTGCAGTAGTGCGATCAGGGTGATCCTCAGTGTCAAAAATGATAGGTGTGCTGGACCACTTCAGCGGCCTTTGGGCATCAAACGATGGTTCCGCCGCTATAATCTCACGTGCCCACTGTTTAAGCTGGCGGTGAGAGGTATGCAGCGAGGCGCCGCCATCGACGCACATGGCCTCTGTAGCTTTCTGAAATCCTTGGTCACCAGACTCATCGTCCTCTTCGTGATCATCGTCTTCTGGCTTTTTGTCACGGCCCCAGGCGGGCCTCTCTCGCTGTTTATCTTTGCCATGACGGCCCGCCTGGCCGTCACGCTTCTTGCCGGACCCCTCAGCACCGTCCTGGCCTTTCTCCTTGTCCCGCCTCTCATATTCAGCCCTCTACTTCTCAGCAAGGAGCTCAACCTGTCGGCAGTTCTGGAGATCATGGCCTTTGGTGCGATGGATCTTGCAGTATTGCTTGTCGGAGTTTCCTGGCTTCTTGGCAGCCGCCAAGGCCCGGCAGGCGACACATCCGGCAATTTCCTTGTCGGGGTCATCTGCCTTGGTTTTCTTGGTGGAGCCGGAGTCGCCAGATCCCTCGACGGCAAGCACAACTTTACCTTTCTGCTTCCTGTTGCGGCGCCGGCCTTTCTTTGCCGGGGCGGCAGTATCCTCATCTGAGGAGTCGGTTTCCACGCCGGCATCTTCGCCGGGGTACTTCCTTCCCTCTTTAGCCCGGGCACATTTGTCAGCAAGAACATAGAGTTCTGCCACATCTTTCACCTTGTTCATTGCCAGTTCTTCGCGCATCTTGCGGTTACGCACGTTCTGATGGAACGCGCTGATGATGGCGGCAGGGTGAACATCAGGGATATTGTACTGTACCCGGCTAAACCTCTGTATATACTTGCGTAGACTCTCGCCTCCCTTCTGGGGAATGACATGCAGGTCGCTTGCTTGGCCATGGGCTTGGTGACCCCCAGTAAAGGCGCCCACAAATTCATGGCACAAATCTGACCAGGAGGAAATAGAGTCTACCGGCAAGTGCATCAACCACGACATGGCGTTAGGTTTAAGAGCCAATGGAAAGTAATTCGCAAGCACCTTATCATCGCGGGCTCCGGCGGCTTGCATCACGATGGTGTAGATGCTGAGGAACTCAGACGGGTGAGTCTTGCCACTGTACTTTTCGCCAATGTCAGGTTTGAAGGTGCGGTGAGTGGGCCATTGGGACTGCCGCAGCTCACGGGTAAAAGCCGGACAGCCTATCTCGTAAGGTAGGCCTCCAGGGCTCTCCAGGGCCGGGTGGTTCACAGCACGCCCTGCTCGCCTGTCTGACTGGTGGCGCGCTCCATGTCGGCGCTCGATAGTGGTTCGAGCGTCTTCATGGGCTCGTTCCTGAAGAACATGGCGCTGGTCACAGTGGGTCCGCGGGTCATACGATGCTATGGAGATGGCGTTGCCCGCGACGTCGCGACAAGCCGATGCCCGCGGTACCGGATGAGGAAGAGGTGAATGCACCATGGTCGCGGCACCGCCGGCTTTTCCTCCACTGGTCCACAGGACTCCATCAGAGCGTTGACCCAGGGGCCTCACCGGACTTGGTTCGTCTTTGTTGGCCACTGCAACAAGGCTTCAGATAGTGGCTCTCCATTCGTCGAGTTTCCCCGTAGTGGGAGGAAAATCGAGGAGCAACTACGCACGCGCCAAGGCCTCTGCTGGCGTCGGCGGCAGTGAAACCTGCACGGATCGCGACGCGCTTCGACTTCTGACCATGTCAGAAGGAGCTCTATCATGACCCCGCGGTCGCATGCCGCTTTCACCAGCGCCTCAGCGAGTGGGCAGGTCTTCTATGTCCCGGGAGTGGCGCTCGGGGCTCTTCCCGCGGCAACGCCCGGGATCTTCGGCGTGATTATGCCGTTCGTCGCGCGCTGCCTGGGAGGAGCGCGCTGTTGACGCCGGCGTGGGAGTCTTGGAGGCCCTCGCGTCGCCTTCGGGCGGGGCGGCGATGACCTTGGAAGGCCCCGCTCCACCCGCGAAGGACTTGGCTCCGCCTTTGGATTTGGCAACGCGTGGCCCGTTACCAGACGCACAAACATCACCGCCTCCCAAATTCCGGCTGCTGGGATGGTGTTGGTGTTCGCGAGTAGCCCCCCGGGTCCTCTCTACGACCGGTCCATTGCTCGCCCGCGTCGGGACGGGCTGTCCGGCTTTCGACTAGCCAACTGCCACCGTCGTCTTCTTCTTGCGCGCCATGATGATGAAGAAGCGCAGAACTAACTGCTAAAGCTGATTCTCACAACTGCGCCCCCTACCTGGCGCGCCAGAGATGTCGGTGTGGAACAACACCTATGGGATCACAAGAATCCCTCCTACGGTTGGCGGGGCGCGGGGTCGTGAGAAGAGCGGATCTAACAGGTAGCACACGGTTCGTTTATCCAGGTTCGGGCCGCAAGGATGCGTAAAACCCTACTCCTGCTTTGGTGGATTGTATATTTGTGTTCTTGAGCTAGCTATGGGGCGTGAGGAGCTCCAAAAAGCCGAATCCTTCTCCTGGTCGCCTCGGGCCTCCTTTTATAGGAAAAGGGGTTGCCACAGTGGCACACAGGAGGTGGAAAGGGTACAGTGATGCGAGGTTATGCCTCGCATTACATGACAAGGCGCATTTAATGCGTCATGCTTAGGTGTCCTTGCTTTATCGGGGACGGGGGAGAGATCTGTCTCGTCTGTCGCCGCTCCTTCTTGTGTCGACACGTGCCCTGGCCAGCGATGCCTGAGATGCCACGTAGGTAGGCAAGCAGCTAAGGTGGCGCAGTGGTGGGTCTTCACGAAGATCTGCATGCCACCACGCAGGTGCCTGCCCAGCTGGTTGGGTCGACAGCTGCATGCATGTGGTGGTGGAGGCTCAGCCGGCGTGGGCCTGATGGTGGCCCTGCGGGTGTCCTCAGCAAGGGCCTTGCCAGGGCCCCGGCAAGGGTCTTGCCGAGGCGCCTGCTATCATCCCCGGCAAAGCGCTTGCCGGGGGCCTTGTGGTCCTCCTCGGCTGGGATCCCGCTAAGGGTTGTCGCCTCCTTAGTGCGTATCTGATCTTGAATGTCTTCACGAAGATCTGCATGCTGCCACGGGGATGTCTCCCGAATCCTTTCCCCTTGGGGGCAGTGGACTCAAGGGTGATTCGCCCCGTAGGCGCGGGACGAGTCGCTGCGGCAAGGGTCTTGCCGGGGCTGCTAGAACTATCTCCCGGCAAGGATCTCGCCGGGGGAGTCCGCTTCGTCCTGTTTGCTCTTTGTGGTCTTGGCCTTGGCGTCGTAGTTTTCTTGAGCTTCGGTCTTACCCTGGCTCACCTCCCTTGCCTTGCTTGGTGTGGTGGTGCCCGTGGCTCACACTGCCCGTGCACAGTTATAGGGGTACAAAAAGTGTACCCCTCTTTTTGTACACCGACACCTCATTGCTACATAGAAGAAGTATGTCTTTTATGCACTGCTAGGTGATGGACCTATTGCAGGAGCAGATGCAGACATTATGAATGTTTGGCAAGCTCGGTATGATGACTACTTGATAGTTTAGTGCGCCATGCTTTACGGCTTAGAACCGGGACTTCAAAGATGTTTTGAATGCCACGGAGCATATAAGATGTTCCAAGAGCTGAAATTGGTATTTCAGACTCATGCCCGAGTCGAGAGGTATGAGACCTGTGACAAGTACTTTGCCTACAATATGGAGGAGAATAGCTCAGCTAGTGAGCATGTGCTCAGAATGTCTGAGTACTACAATCACTTGAATAAAGTGGGAGTTAATCTTCCAGATAAGATAGTGATTGACAGATTTCTCTAGTCACTATCACTAAGTTACTAGAACTTCGTGATGAACTATAATATGCAAGGGGTAACGGAAACGATTCCCAAGCTCTTCGCGATTCTGAAATTGGCAAAGGTAGAAATCAAGAAAAAGCATCAAGTGTTGATGGTTGACAAGACCACTAGTTTCAAGTAAAAGGGCAAGGGAAAGAAAGGGAACTTCAAGAAGAATGGCAAGCAAGTTTTCACTCCTGTGAAGAAGCCTAAAGCTAGACCTAAGCCTGAAACAGAGTGCTTCTACTACAAAGGGAATGGTCACTGGAAGCGGAACTACCCCAAATACTTGGCGGATAAGAAGGATGGCAAAGTGAACAAAAGTATATTTGATATACATGTTATTGATGTGTACTATACTAGTGTTCATAGTAACCCCAGGGTATTTGATACCGGTTCAGTTGCTAAGATTAGTAACTCGAAACAGGAGCTGCAAAATGAACAGAGACTAGTTAAGGGCAAGGTGACGATGTATGTTCGAAATGATTCCAAGGTTGATAAGATCACCATCGCACACTCCTTTTACCTTCAGGATTAGTGTTTATTACAATACGGTTTTTCATTTAAGTCAAAGAATAATTGCTATTCTGTTTACATGAATAAAACCTACTGTGGTCATACACCCAAGGTGAATGATTTATTGAATCTCGATCGTAGTGATACACATATTCATAATATTGAAGCCAAAAGATGCAAAGTTAATAATGATAGTGCAACATATTGGTGGCAATACCATTTAGGTCATATTGGTGTAAAGCGCATGAAGAAACTCCATGCTGATGGACTTTTGGAATCACTTGATGCTTGCGAACCATGCCTCATGGGCAAGATGACTAAGACTCCGTTCTCCGGAACAATGGAGCGAGCAACAGACTTATTAGAAATAATAAATACTGATGTATGCGATCCAATGAGTGTTGAGGCTCGCGGCGGGTATCGTTATTATCTGACCTTCACAGATGATTTGAGCAGATATGAGTATATCTACTTAAAGAAACACAAGTATGAAACATTTGAAAAGTTCAAAGAATTTCAGAGTGAAGTAGAGAATCATCA
This sequence comes from Triticum aestivum, assembly GCF_018294505.1. Lineage (NCBI taxonomy): Eukaryota > Viridiplantae > Streptophyta > Magnoliopsida > Poales > Poaceae > Triticum > Triticum aestivum. The sequence goes on from NC_057806.1 coordinate 190,229,794, forward strand.
TAACAAGAAAATAAAGTTTCTACGATCTAATCATGGAGACGAAATATTTGAGTTATGAGTTTGTCCTTTGGTTGAAACAATGTCAAATAGTTTCGCAACTCACACCACCTGGAACACCACAGCGTAATGGTGTGTCCGAACATCATAACCGTACTTTATTAGATATGGTGCGATCTATGATGTTTCTTACTAATTTACCACTATCGTTTTGGGGTCATGCATTAGAGACAACTACATTCACCTTAAATAGGGCACCATCTAAAAATCCATTGAGATGACACCGTATGAACTATGGTTTAGCAAGAAACCTAAGCTGTCATTTCTGAAAGTTTGGGGTTGCGATGCTTATGTGAAAAAGTTTTAGCCTGATAAGCTCAAACCCAAATCGGAGAAGTGCATCTTCATAGGATACCCAAAACAAACTATTGGGTACACCTTCTATCATAGATCTGAAGGCAAGATATTCGTTGCTAAGAATGGATCCTTTCTAGAGAAGGAGTTTCTCTCGAAAGAAGTGAGTGGGAGGAAAGTAGAACTTGATGAGGTAATTGTACCTTCTCCCAAATTGGAAAGTAGTTCATCATAGAAATCATTTCCAGTGATGCCTACACCAATTAGTGAGGAAGTTAATGATGATGATCATGAAACTTCGGATAAAGTTACTACCGAACCTCGTAGGTCAACCAGAGTACGTTCCGCACCAGAGTGGTACGGTAATCCTGTTCTGGAGGTCATGTTACTTGACCATGACGAACCTATGAACTATGAGGAAGCGATGATGAGCCCAGATTCCGCCAAATGGCTAGAGGCCTTGAAATCTAAGATAAGATCCATGTATGACAACAAAGTATGGACTTTGGTTGACTTGCTCAATGATCGGCAAGCCATAGAGAATAAATGGATCTTCAAGAAGAAGACTGACGTTGACGGTAATGTTACTGTCTACAAAGCTCGACTTGTTGCGAAAGGTTTTTGACAAGTTCAATGAGTTGTCTATGATGAGACCCTCTCACCCGTAGTGATGCTTAAGTCCGTCCGAATCATGTTAGCAATTGCCGCATTTTATGATTATGAAATTTGGCAAATGGAAGTCAAAACTGCATTCCTTAATGGATATCTTAAAGACGAGTTGTATATGATGCAAACAGAAGGTTTTGTCGATCCAAAAGGTGCTAACAAAGTGTGTAAGCTCCAGCGATCCATTTATGGACTGATGCAAGCATCTCGGAGTTGGAATATGCACTTTGATGAGTTGATCAAAGCATGTAGTTTTATACAGACTTTTGGAGAAGCCTGTATTTACAAGAAAGTGAGTGGGAGCTCTGTAGCATTTCTGATATTATATGTGGATGACATATTGTTGATCAGAAATGATACAGAATTTCTGGATAGCATAAAAGGATACTTGAATAAGAATTTTTCAATGAAAGACCTCGGTAAAGCTACTTACAAATTGGGCATCAAGATCTATAGAGATAGATCAAGACGCTTGATAAATTTTTCAATGAGTACATACCTTGACAAGTTTTTGAAGTTGTTCAAAATGGGACAGTCAAAGAAGGAGTTCTTGCCTGTGTTGCAAGGTGTGAAGTTGAGTAAAGACTAAAACCCAACCACGGCAGAAAATAGAAAGAGAATGAAAAAGTCATTCCCTATGCCTCAGTCATAGGTTCTATAAAGTATGTTATGTTGTTTACCAGACCTATTGTATACCTTAGCATGATTTTGGCAAGGGAGTACAATAGTGATCTAGGAGTAGATCACTGGACAGCGGTCAAAATTACCCTTAGAGGACTAAGGAAATATTTCTCGGTTATGGAGGTGATAAAAGAGTTCGTCGTAAAGAGTTACGTTGATGCAATTTTTTGACACCGATCTAGATGACTCTAAGTCTTGATCTAGATACATATTGAAAGTGGGAGAAATTAGCTAGAGTAGCTCCATGCAGAGTATTGTAGACATAGAAATTTGTAAAATGCATACGGATCTGAATGTTGTAGACCCGTAGACTAAACTTCTCTCACAAGCAAAACATGATCACACCTTAGTACTCTTTTGGTGTTAATCACATAGCGATGTGAACTAGATTATTGACTCTAGCAAAACCCTTTGGGTATTAGTCACATGGCGATGTGAACTAATCACATGTAATGTGAATTATTGGTGTTAAATCACATGGCGATGTGAACTAGATTATTGACTCTAGTGCAAGCGGGAGACTGAAGGAAATATGCCCTAGAAGCAATAATAAAGTTGTTATTTATATTTCCTTATATCATGATAAATGTTTATTATTCATGCTAGAATTTTATTAACTAGAAACTTAGTACATGTGTGAATACATAGACAAACAGAGTGTCACTAGTATGCCTCTACTAGACTAGCTCGTTAATCAAAGATGGTTAAGTTTCCTAGCCATGGACAAGAATTGTTGCTACCTCTTGAGCACTGCGTTAGTTTTCTCTTAAAGAGGAAAGGGTGATGCAGAAAAGTAGCATAAGTATTTCCCTCAGTTTTTGAGAACCAAGGTATCAATCCAGTGGGAGACTACACGCAAGTCGCCTCGCACCTACACAAACAAATAAGAACCTTGCAACCAACGCGATAAAGGGGTTGTCAATCCCTTCACGGCCACTTGCAAAAGTGAGATCTGATAGAGATAATAAGATAAATAATTTTGGTATTTTATGATATAGATTGAAAGTAAAGATTGCAAAGTAAAATAGATTGGAAACTTATATGATGGAAGATAGACCCGGGGGCCAAAGGTTTCACTAGTGGCTTCTCTTAAAATAGCATAAGTATTACGGTGGGTAAAAAAATTACTGTCGAGCAATTGATAGAAAAGTGCATAATTATGGGAATATCTAGGCATGATCATGTATATAGGCATCACCTCCGCGACAAGTCGACCGAAAAGATTCTGCATCTACTACTATTACTCCACACATCGATAGTTATCCAGCATGCATCTAGAGTATTAAGTTCATAAGAACAGAGTAATGCATTAGGCAAGATGACATGATGTAGAGGGATAAACTCAAGCAATATGATATAAACCCCAACTTTTTATCCTCGATGGCACCTTGCTGCCCCTGCTGTCACTGGGAAAGGACACCGCAAGATTGAACCGAAAGCTAAGCACTTCTCCCATTGCAAGAAAGATCAATCTAGTAGGCGAAACCAAACTGATAATTCGAAGAAACTTGCAAAGATAACAAATCATACATAAAAGATTTCAGAGAAGAATCAAATATTGTTCATAGATAATCTTGATCATAAACCCACAATTCATCGGGTCTCGACAAACACACCACAAAAAGAATTACATCAAATAGATTTCCAAGAAGATCGAGGAGAACTTTCAATTGAGATCCAAAGAGAAAGAAGGAGCCATCTATCTAATAACTATGGACCCGAACTTCTGTGGTAAACTACTCACACATCATCAGAGAGGCTATGGTGTTGAGGTAGAAGCCCTCCGTGATCGATTCCCCCACTGAGGGAGCTCCGGAAAAGGCCCCAAGATGGGATCTCTTGGGTATAGAAGGTTGTGGCGGTGGAAATAGGGTTTCATGGTGCTCTGGGATGTTTTCGGGGTATATGAGTATATATAGGTGAAAGAAGCGGTTAGGGGAGCCACGAACGGCCCATGAGGGTTGGGGTGTACCTGCCCCCCCCCCGGGCACGCGTCCCTGCCTCGTGGCCTCCTTGATGCTTCCTTGACGTCCACTCCAAGTCTCCTGGATTGTGTTTGTTACAAAAAACACTCTCCCGAAGGTTTCATTCCGTTTGGATTCTGTTTGATATTCCTTTTCTGCGAAACACTGAAATAGGCAAAAAAAATTAGCAATTTGCATTGGGCCTTTTGTTAGTAGGTCAGTCCCAAAAATAATATAAAAGTGCATAATAAATCCCATTAAACATCCAAAACTGATAATATAATAGCATGGAACAATCAAAAATTATAGATACGTTGGAGACTTATCAAGCATCCCCAAGCTTAATTTCTGCTCGTCCTCGAGTAGGTAAATGATAAAAACTGAAATTTTGATGTGGAATTCTACCTAGCATATTTTTTATGTAATTTTCTTTATTGTGGCATGATTTTTTAGATCCGAAAGATTCAAGACAAAAGTTTAATATTGACATAAAAATAATAATACTTCAAGCATACTAACTAAGCAATTATGTCTTCTCAAAATATCATGGCCAAAGAAAGTTCATCCCTACAAAATCATATAGTTTGGTCATGCTATATTTTCATCACACAAGAATGCTCTCATCATGCACAACCCCAATGACAAGCCAAGCAATTGTTTCATACTTTAGTAATCTCAAACTTTTTTCAACTTTCACGCAATACATGAGCGTGAGCCATGGATATAGCAATATAGGTGGAATATAGTATAATATGGGGGTCACGTGGAGAAGACAAAAAGGAGAAAGTCTCACATCGACGCGGTTAATCAACGGGCTAGGGAGATTCCAATCAATTGATGTCAATGCAAGGAGTAGGGATTGCCATGCAACGGATGCACTAGAGCTATAAATGTATGAAAGCTCAAGAAAAGAAACTAAGTGGGTGTTGTCAGGACCCCGACTCAATGCCACATCGATCTAGCATGTAACACCTCATATCACTTTGCGGCCTCACGCACGGTATTCCCACGGGTGTCGCCTTACCTTTGCCCGGGACCGTTTGCGTCTTTTGGCACACGTATATGATAGTGTCACTAGCATCCATATGGTAAGGAGCCCGGGCTGACATGGCTAGTCGTAAACCCAAAGTGGCACAAACTTACAGGGACAGGCATCCATGACCCAACATCGAACGTGTCGGTCATCAGCGAGTGAATCCAGGCTGTAGCACTGGGCTAGCAGGACTCCGGTGAACCGGGCTGTAGCGGGCTAACAGGACTCCGGTATTCATCGCGTGACATTTCCCCGAAGGGACAGGCACAGGAACAAAGAAGGACACATGCCGGCCAGCCTAAGTGTTCCGGAGCAGTAGCAAGCTACCATGGCTCAGTGGAAACACTAGGAGACATTTCCCGGTAAGAGAGGCTACTAAGGATAAACAACTAGATAGTCAGATCCCACACATACCAAGCATTTCAATAACATACACACAATATGCTCGATATGTGCAAATACAACATGGCATCACAAAATGACTCTACGACTCAAGTAGTTTATTCAATAGGCTTCGAGGATCGAGACATTACAAACATGGATCTCATGACCCAACAATCAGAGCATACAAGTCAAAGCACGAGCGGAAGCTATCATGTCTGAGTACAGACATCTAGAAATGAAAATGGCTGAGAAGCCTGACTATCTACCAGATCCTGCCGAGGGCACAAGATCGTAGCTGAGGTAACAAGCTAAACGTCGAAGTCCACGTGGAACTACTAGTGAGACTGAAGTCTCTCTGCAAAAACATAAATTAAGCAACGTGAGTACAAATGTACCCAGCAAGACTTACATCAGAACTAACTACATATGCATCATTATCAACAAGGGGATGGTGGAGTTTGACTGCAGCAAGCCAGCTTTGACTCGGTGGCTAACCTGAACTATGACTGCAAGTAACTCTTTTGAGGTGGCGCACACGAGTCCACATATTCACCATATCAATACACCACTATGGATCCGCTCCCGTCTCCCTACGAGAACGCCATCCATAGCACTCACGCTTATCTTGCGTATTTTAGAGTATCCACTTTCACTTGTCTATGAACTGTACAAGGGGTCCAAGTTTCCATATCCGAGGAATCCGGCTATTCGAATAGATGATGTTAACCCTGCAGGGGTGTACTTCTTCACACACGCTTTCGCCACTTATCGCCCTGTACACGTCATGTACCTCGGCAACCTTCAAGCGGAAGCCGGGCGAGGGAGTCGGCCATGACCTGACTAACCGAACAAGTCTCTAGTCCAGGTTTATCGCCTATTCGGGTTCCATCCGCAAGGAGATCTGGCCGGGGTGTCGCTTACGGCCCCAAACGATGTGTGCAGGGTTCCCAAGCCCACCTCGACGGGTGGATGTACGCTTGGTACACCGTGCCACTGTGCCTAGTCTGTCCCAAGCCCACCTGTACCGGGTGCCACTTGGTAGACTACTAACACTACCTATAAACACCAGAAACTAGTTGCAACTCCTGGACAGAGATCAAGTTGATTAATAAGTCGAGAGAGCTTGGAGCGCCCGGTGCTCAATGTGTGGTAGTAACTGATCATGGATCACAAACACAGAACTCAGTTCCTGAGGACGGCCGCAATGAGACAACCCACCATGTACTCCTACATGGCCTCTCACCGCTACCTTTACCAAATAGTGTTCACACACTTAGCTCACACACAGTAGGACATGTTCACACGCCTCTGATTCATCCCCGATGAATCAGACCTGACTCAACTCTAAGCAATAGCAGGCATGACAAACAAGCATGAATGAGTAGGCACAACAGGGCTCAAACAACTCCTACTCATGCTAGTGGGTTTCATCTATTTACTGTGGCAATGACAGGTCATGCAAAGGATAAAGGGGTTCAGCTACCGCAGCAAGTAACAAATATGTCGTTGTTGTCCTAATGCAGTAAAAGAGAGCAGGAGCGAGAGAGTGGGATTTTATCGGAATGAACAAGGGGGTTTTGCTTGCCTGGCACTTCTGAAGATAATATAGCTCTTCATCGGTGTCATCGATCACATCGCCGGTACACGTCTATCGAGAGGGGACAATCACCGGCAACTGAGGAAAAACACAATCAATGCAATGCGCAATATGATGCATGAATGTGACATGGCAATATGCTGTAGTTTGTGCTAATGCAACTAAACCAGATTAAATGAAGTTGGTTTGAATCCAAGATTCAAACTCAAACTCCATATGTGGATATTTAAATGTCATTAATATGATTTGTGCTAAACAGCACCTATAAGTTGTTCTAACATGCATGAAAATGGTACAGATGGATAGATTGGATTTTTCTGATCATTTTTCATATATAATTTATTTAATTTGGAGTTACGGTTGAATTTCTATGAATTTTAGAAGTTTATACAATTTTCTGGAATTTATAAATCATTTCCTGATTTATTTTAATTCCAGAAATACTTACTGCGTCAGCATTGAGTAAGCATGACGTCAGCAGGTCAACTGCGGCTGGCTAGGGTCAAACCTGACGTGTGGGGTCCACACGTCAGTGACACGGGTTAAACAGGGGGGTTTAGTTTAGTTTAATTAAGGATTAGGGCACTAGGGCCCACATGTCAGTGTCAGGGGGTTAGATTAGGTGGTGATTAGCTTAAGCTAATCACCTGATGGCGGGGTCCACCTGTCATGGACCCAGGGGAGGTCAAACCCCTGGTCAAACGAGTCAATCCCGCCGGCGTTGAGTCGCCGGCGAGGCCGAGGCGGCGGAGGCCTTCGGGTTTCTTGCTCCGGCGACCAAACGGACGGAGGAGGGGCTCTATGGATAGCTGGAAGAGCGCCGCGTCTTCCTGTGGAGTCGGTTGGGGTCGGGGCAGCCGGAATCGGCACCGGCGACGACCTAGGTGGCCGCCGGAGTTCGGCCGAGGTCGAACACGGCGCTGCGGTGCACTAGAGGGGAAACGGAAGGGCTCTGTGGGCTCCTGGGAGGGCGGCGAACTTGGTAACATGCTCGGGCGCAAGCTGGGGTGACCCTGGCCACGGCAGCGCCATGGCCGGCGGCGAGGAGCAATCGGCTCCGGTGAGAAGGGCGGCTAGAGTGCGGGAACGAGCGCGGGGAGGAGGGGGAATGGAAGAGGAGCTCACAGGGAGTCGGTTGGAGCAGACGGTGAGCTCGGGGAGGCGGCGACGGCGGCGAATCGACGGCGGCGGTCCTCGGTGGCCGAGGAGGGGAAAAGCGTTGGGACGGCGCTTCGGGGCTTCTCCGGTCGCGTGAGCCGACGGAGAGGTCGAGGGAGGCACCGCGGAGCTCGGGAGCGCGTCGGGGAGGAGAGGGGGTGGCGGTGGCCGCGAGGGCAGCGAGGGTCTGCGACGGTGGCGCTCGGCCGGTTGTGTGCGAGAGGGATGGAGAAGGGGAGAGGCGATGGGAGAGGTCGAGGGGGTTCCAGGGGGTCGGGGCAGCGCCGAGAGGATGACGCGAGGCGTCGCAGTGTCCAGGCGATGCAGACGAGCAGGGTGGTGGCGTGGCGAGCTCGGGCGCGTGCGCCGTGTCCCTCCTCTGCCTACTGGCGTGAGGAGGAAGGCGACAGGGAGGAGGAGGTGGGCTGGGCCTGCCAGCTAGGCCACCAGGTAGGTTTGGGCCGGGTGGGCTGAGAGGTGAGCGCCTGGTAGGCTTGCTCTTTTTTTTATATTTCTGTTCTGTTTTCTTTTTATTTAATCTTTTGCCACTGTTTTGAATTTAAAATAATTCAAACAATGCCAAAAGCTCCTCTGAATATTTTTATTTTGCTAGATGGACTTTCCAAAAGCTCATAAAATATTTCAGGGGTATTTGAAATTATATTCTAGTTATATGAATATAATTCAAATTCAAATAGCTAATGATTTAAATTCAAAGTCCCAAAAATAAATCCTTAAAAATGTTCAATATTTTGGTTGGGACCAGAACCCTTGCCAAAAATTATCAAACATTTAAGAAGAACATTTTGGAACAATGAATGAGATTTTAGGGTTTTGCCCTTCTTTTATTTAGGATTTTGAGGCTTCCAATTTTCCTCAGTTCAAGTTTCAAAAATTTAAACATGATGCACAGTTGGAAGCAAGCCTAGGTCAGGCCAGAACTAGGGATGTGACAACTCACCCCCACTAAACAAGAATCTCGACCGGAGATTCAAGTGTATGGTAAGACGAAGGGGAAATGCAAACTAGTATAATCTTCATGATCCAGGTTGCCCTTCATAAGAACATTGATTCGATCACCATCATTGTCTTGATGTCTTGCTCTGAGAACTCTAGCTAATCATGACAAGAAGAGGAAAGGAAAACTCTAGAAGGATCGATCTTCTCGAAGGTCGAACAACTCACGGAATGAGACGTAGAACTATCTCTCGGGTTGAGACACAAGATACACATCAAGAGGGGTGGAAAAGAAACGGATGACGAAGGTTCACTAGGTGGACAATAATTCCACACTTTAAAAAGGTGGTAAACGGTTGTCAATGTAACGAGGAGTTGAGTTTCCATGATGCCACAGCGGGACATCCTGGACGAGGGTGATTCGTAGATTATTACCTTAAGTGGCAAAAAGAATTACCTTTGATATAGAGATCATTGAGACTCTCTATAACAGCCTAAGGCAAATCACAGCAATCGATTGGCGGGGGTCGGTAGAATGGCATACTCGAACTTGGAAGATGTGGACTACCTTGTTGAAGACAACGCAATGGATGATTTTTGCTTATCACCGGAAATGGAAGAGACCCATGGTAGAATGGCACATTGGCGGTGCAAGCTGGGAACAAAATGCAAATGCTGGGAATGATTCTGGTAACTGGGGAAGGACCCAACAATAAAGAGTGGATTCCCTATTTGAAAAGATCATAGCATTGCCGAGGAAACTGAGAGCAAACCCAGTTAGTGCCGAAGATAACACCTAGCGCTTGAGCATGCTCTCAAGAACTTGAGCATTTCCATATCCATCAAGGTTTTACCAACATCCGTGTCAAGGGTCCGGTAACACAACTTACTACCATGATGAATGGTGATGGAGGATGCAGATGCAAAGGAAGATACACCTTCTCAGATTTCACCTTAGCAAGGCCAAGGGGACGAAATCTGGATGATCGACCGAGAGACATTTAGCACTCCGCTTCTAATGTTCTCCTTGATGTGCTAGTGTAACCCATTCATAGATATGGTTTGATATCTAGAACATCAAGTAAAAGGTCGGACTTCGGGAACACAAAATCCATAAAGATCAACTACGGAGGTAAATCCTGCGAAATCCTTATGGGGATGTGGCCAATTTCTTCAATCAAGATACTACAATAATAGGTCTTCCGGCTGGGTGTGTTGGCCACGACATCCACTTGAACGGTTATCGAGGGACCAATATTATAGTTCTTGGGAAATGTTCCAAACCATCATATCTGCCTGAGATTCAGATCTGGTTGGTGTCAGGATATTCTAGACCCATCGAGTCTAGGAAGAAAAAATGAAAGTTTGCAACACAAATCGATGAGATGACGTTGCGAGATTCTCGGATAATGAACTATGATAGTAAGCTCCAAAACATGAGCTGGTTCTGCTACACACATGTGAACACGCTGTCCCAGACAAGCATGACCACATAGTAGTCTTATAATAAAACACTACCGAGTTCAGGGGGAAACCATCATCGAGGATATCGAAGTCTTGTGCACTTAGATTAGACTTCTTTACCTGGAACAAATCAGTCAGTGGCTTGGTGTGCTACAGAATTCATATGGAACGAAGATGATCAGTCTAACAGACCACAGAATACTTTGCACGTGCATGGCTGACTTGGGATGATTCTAGAGGAAGCAAAAATAGACTTTCTCGAATTCACGGCGGCAACTTACATCAAATGCACATGAATTAGAGGAAGTCATTTCTTCCATCCAAGCATAGGCTCCATGAACGGGACACGAAGGCATTGCTTACAAAGTTCCCAACACTAACTTAATCTTCAACAAAATCATGGAGGAGATAAGGATGTTGTCGATGGGCTCAACAACAATTCATCCAGGTTCCCTTTTAAAAGGAATTCCATAGTTAAGTGAACAAGTGATAGCATTGGTCAGACCAAAGAATATAATGGTGTATGCTCGAGGAAAAACCACGAGGAAGACAACATTACGAATATCGTTGGTTCTGATTTGATTGACGATAGCCCACACTCAAATCAAAGGATTGATAAGACAATAGGTCCAGCAACTGATCACAGGGACCAATCGATGAAGATATCATCTCTCTTCAACACACACTACACAAGAATATCCCTTTGGAACGAACTAAGTTAGGCAAGCTTTTATCTTCCAACTCTCCAAGTTGTTGTCTAGCTTAACCAACTAGCTCAGGGATATCTAACACCGATTCTTGGAGAAAAAGTGGTTTATTGGAAAACCAACTTGATCATGAGCTCAACATAACAGTCAGTGGACAACCTGGTAATACTTCCGAGAAGATATTCGGAAAATCACGAACCACCGGTATGTTATTTAGCTTGAGAACAATCCTGGTTTTCAGGGAAAACGAGATGATCGAATAAGCGAGGGATTGGCACAATCCTAACTCATTGATCGAGGAGTGCACCGGAAATAAGGACTAGGTAGCACAATCAACCTTAGGGCGATGATTCAAAACCAACACGCTAAGAATGAAATTATTATCCTTTAACTACCAAGCAACAGAGTTGCTGGGAGTATTGATTTCACACATCACGATTCACTTGTCGGCATTCCGGTTGCGACAACATGGAACCGAGGGATGAATAATGATGACGAGAAGTATCACTACATCAAGAATTCACAAGAGCCAGTGCAATCCTCATGAAAATCCTGACATAAAGACGGTAATACTTCAGGGTAGAACAGAATCAAAAGCTGGGCTGGCATTTTGATCTGCGGAGCACAATTGCTTTGACCCAATCCTAGATATGGATGAGGTACTGGAGTTTGTTTCTCCTAATCATTCCGGAATAGAATGGCTTGACAGACCACAAGAGTAATAGGCATCGATGAACGAATGCACACATAATCTTGACTATCAATTGATAGACGAGGGTCAGAAGACAACTAAAGAGAACAACTCAAAGGAACATATAATTTTCTGAGTTGTGGATGCATGGTTTAGCATGTCGAACGAAATTCAACATGTTTCTTCCGGATAATCCATGCAGAGAGGTAGGACTGGCAGAGCCACAATATATAATGGAGAACTCATCAAGAGCACTCTGGTTGTGATCGTTCAGTTCAACGAGGAACTTCTGCCATAAGTAGTTCATGGTATTTGGAAGAAGAAGATACCACGGACTTCAAGGACTATCGCAAAGGTTACTAACAATCTAAGGGAACTAGCAAACACTATCGACATTAAGTAAGTAGGGTGAATCTCGGGTTCAAAACCCAGGAATAGAATACCTATTACTAAGTAGCACCATGAGATGCTTTCGAGAATGATGGCCAGAATCTTCACACTGGGAACACAAATCATGGCTAAATTACTAGATGATCCCCTAAGACACCTAGGGTCATAATACCAGCTCCAACATATATGTCAAGGCAATAAAGTACCTCAACTCACTGATTTGTGTGATTAAGCTGGCATAAAGGAACATCGAAACCAGAGGGAAAGGATTTTGCAAATGCATCAGATTATTTAGAAACCTGGGATGACTCGGACAGCATAACGGCTATAAATGCTCGAAAAGATTTGAGACATGCTACAAAAATGGTGGCATAACCACTCAGAAGCACAATATCAAGGTTTCGAGATCATCAGAGACATACCGAAGTAGTAGGAACTGGACTGAGGCTTAAACCCAACAATCTTATAGGTCTACGGATTAGTAACACGTGATCCTAATAGAAGAAGAGATAGCCTAGTTTCTTAACCCCGTAGGAAAGATAAGATGACTCAGATCGGAAGGCATAAGGTATAAGGAGTAAAAAGAGCCTTACGTACCATCCCACAATCAATTCCCTTATATAACTAAAGAATTTCTAAACTCAACTTCGACCAGTTTGGCTTGGTAATCCTACAGGCAGTCAAGCTCTGATACCAACGCTGTCAGGACCCCGACTCAATGCCACATCGATCTAGCATGTAACACCTCATATCACTTTGCGGCCTCACGCACGGTATTCCCACGGGTGTCGCCTTACCTTTGCCCGGGACTGTTTGCGTCTTTTGGCACACGTATATGATAGTGTCGCTAGCATCCATATGGTAAGGAGCCCGGGCTGACATGGCTAGTCGTAAACCCAAAGTGGCACAAACTTACAGGGACAGGCATCCATGACCCAACATTGAACGTGTCGGTCATCAGCGAGTGAATCCAGGCTGTAGCACTGGGCTAGCAGGACTCTGGTGAACCGGGCTGTAGCGGGCTAACAGGACTCCGGTATTCATCGCGTGACATTTCCCCGAAGGGACAGACACAGGAACGAAGAAGGACACATGCCGGCCAGCCTAAGTGTTCCGGAGCAGTAGCAAGCTACCATGGCTCAGTGGAAACACTAGGAGACATTTCCCGGTAAGAGAGGCTACTAAGGATAAACAACTAGATAGTCAGATCCCACACATACCAAGCATTTCAATAACATACACACAATATGCTCGATATGTGCAAATACAACATGGCATCACAAAATGACTCTAAGACTCAAGTAGTTTATTCAATAGGCTCCGAGGAGCGAGACATTACAAACATGGATCTCATGACCCAACAATCAGAGCATACAAGTCAAAGCACGAGCGGAAGCTATCATGTCTGAGTACAGACATCTAGAAATGAAAATGGCTGAGAAGCCTGACTATCTACCAGATCCTGCCGAGGGCACAAGATCGTAGCTGAGGTAACAAGCTAAACGTCGAAGTCCACGTGGAACTACTAGTGAGACTGAAGTCTCTCTGCAAAAACATAAATTAAGCAACGTGAGTACAAATGTACCCAGCAAGACTTACATCAGAACTAACTACATATGCATCATTATCAACAAGGGGATGGTGGAGTTTGACTGCAGCAAGCCAGCTTTGCCTCGGTGGCTAACCTGAACTACGACTGCAAGTAACTCTTTTGAGGTGGCGCACACGAGTCCACATATTCACCAATACACCACTATGGATCCGCTCCCGTCTCCCTACGAGAACGCCATCCATAGCACTCACGCTTATCTTGCGTATTTTAGAGTATCCACTTTCACTTGTCTATGAACTGTACAAGGGGTCCAAGTTTCCATATCCGAGGAATCCGACTATTCGAATAGATGATGTTAACCCTGCAGGGGTGTACTTCTTCACACACGCTTTCGCCACTTATCGCCCTGTACACGTCATGTACCTCGGCAACCTTCAAGCGGAAGCCGGGCGAGGGAGTCGGCCACGACCTGACTAACCGAACAAGTCTCTAGTCCAGGTTTATCGCCTATTCGGGTTCCATCCGCAAGGAGATCCGGCCGGGGTGTCGCTTACGGCCCCAAACGATGTGTGCAGGGTTCCCAAGCCCACCTCGACGGGTGGATGTACGCTTGGTACACCGTGCCACTGTGCCTAGTCTGTCCCAAGCCCACCTATACCGGGTGCCACTTGGTAGACTACTAACACTACCTATAAACACCAGAAACTAGTTGCAACTCCTGGACAGAGATCAAGTTGATTAATAAGTCGAGAGAGCTTGGAGCGCCCGGAGCTCAATGTGTGGTAGTAACTGATCATGGATCACAAACACAGAACTCAGTTCCTGAGGACGGCCGCAATGAGACAACCCACCATGTACTCCTACATGGCCTCTCACCGCTACCTTTACCAAATAGTGTTCACACACTTAGCTCACACACAGTAGGACATGTTCACACGCCTCTGATTCATCCCCGATGAATCAGACCTGACTCAACTCTAAGCAATAGCAGGCATGACAAACAAGCATGAATGAGTAGGCACAACAGGGCTCAAACAACTCCTACTCATGCTAGTGGGTTTCATCTATTTACTGTGGCAATGACAGGTCATGCAAAGGATAAAGGGGTTCAGCTACCGCAGCAAGTAACAAATATGTCGTTGTTGTCCTAATGCAGTAAAAGAGAGCAGGAGCGAGAGAGTGGGATTTTATCGGAATGAACAAGGGGGTTTTGCTTGCCTGGCACTTCTGAAGATAATATAGCTCTTCATCGGTGTCATCGATCACATCGCCGGTACACGTCTATCGAGAGGGGACAATCACCGGCAACTGAGGAAAAACACAATCAATGCAATGCGCAATATGATGCATGAATGTGACATGGCAATATGCTGTGGTTTGTGCTAATGCAACTAAACCAGATTAAATGAAGTTGGTTTGAATCCAAGATTCAAACTCAAACTCCATATGTGGATATTTAAATGTCATTAATATGATTTGTGCTAAACAGCACCTATAAGTTCTTCTAACATGCATGAAAATGGTACAGATGGATAGATTGGATTTTTTTGATCATTTTTCATATATAATTTATTTAATTTGGAGTTACAATTGAATTTCTATGAATTTTAGAAGTTTATACAATTTTCTGGAATTTATAAATCATTTCCTGATTAATTTTAATTCCAGAAATACTTACTGCGTCAGCATTGAGTAAGCATGACGTCAGCAGGTCAACTGCGGCTGGCTAGGGTCAAACCTGACGTGTGGGGTCCACACGTCAGTGATGCGGGTTAAACAGGGGGGTTTAGTTTAGTTTAATTAAAGATTAGGGCACTAGGGCCCACATGTCAGTGTCAGGGGGTTAGATTAGGTGGTGATTAGCTTAAGCTAATCACCTGATGGCGGGGTCCACCTGTCATGGACCCAGGGGAGGTCAAACCCCTGGTCAAACGAGTCAATCCCGCCGGCGTTGAGTCGCCGGCGAGGCCGAGGCGGCGGAGGCCTTCGGGTTTCTTGCTCCGGCGACCAAACGGACGGGGGAGGGGCTCTATGGATAGCTGGAAGAGCGCCGCGTCTTCTTGTGGAGTCGGTTGGGGTCGGGGCGGCCGGAATCGGCGCCAGCGACGACCTAGGTGGCCGCCGGAGTTCGGCCGAGGTCGAACACGGCGCTGCGGTGCACTAGAGGGGAAATGGAAGGGCTCTGTGGGCTCCTGGGAGGGCGGCGAACTTGGTAACATGCTCGGGCGCAAGCTGGGGTGACCCTGGCCACGGCAGCGCCATGGCCGGCGGCGAGGAGCAATCGGCTCCGGTGAGAAGGGCGGCTAGAGTGCGGGAACGAGCGCGGGGAGGAGGGGGAATGGAAGAGGAGCTCACAGGGAGTCGGTTGGAGCAGACGGCGAGCTCGGGGAGGCGGCGACGGCAGCGAATCGACGGCGGCGGTCCTCGGTGGCCGAGGAGGGGAAAAGCGTTGGGACGGCGCTTCGGGGCTTCTCCGGTCGCGTGAGCCGACGGAGAGGTCGAGGGAGGCACTGCGGAGCTCGGGAGCGCGTCGGGGAGGAGAGGGGGTGGCGGTGGCCGCGAGGGCAGCGAGGGTCAGCGACGGTGGCGCTCGGCTGGTTGTGTGCGAGAGGGACGGAGAAGGGGAGAGGCGATGGGAGAGGTCGAGGGGGTTCTAGGGGGTCGGGGCAGCGCCGAGAGCATGACGTTAGGCGTCGTGGTGTCCAGGCGATGCAGACGAGCAGGGTGGTGGCGTGGCGAGCTTGGGCGCGTGCGCCGTGTCCCTCCTCTGCCTACTGGCGCGAGGAGGAAGGCGACAGGGAGGAGGAGGTGGGCTGGGCCTGCCAGCTAGGCCGCCAGGTAGGTTTGGGCCGGGTGGGCTGAGAGGTGAGCGCCAGGTAGGCTTGCTCTTTTTTTATATTTCTGTTCTGTTTTCTTTTTATTTAATCTTTTGCCACTGTTTTGAATTTAAAATAATTCAAACAATGCCAAAAGCTCCTCTGAATATTTTTATTTTGCTAGATGGACTTTCCAAAAGCTCATAAAATATTTCAGGGGTATTTGAAATTATATTCTAGTTATATGAATATAATTCAAATTCAAATAGCTAATGATTTAAATTCAAAGTCCCAAAAATAAATCCTTAAAAATGTTCAATATTTTGGTTGGGACCAGAACACTTGCCAAAAATTATCAAACATTTAAGAAGAACATTTTGTAACAATGAATGAGATTTTAGGGTTTTTGCCCTTCTTTTATTTAGGATTTTGAGGCTTCCAATTTTCCTCAGTTCAAGTTTCAAAAATTTAAACATGATGCACAGATGGAAGCAAGCCTAGGTCAGGCCAGAACTAGGGATGTGACAGGTGTGCATCCAACTTGCTTGCTCACGAAGACCTAGGGCATTTGAGGAAGCCCATTGTTGGAATATACAAGCCAAGTTCTATAATGAAAAATTCCCACTAGTATATGAAAGTGACAAAACAAGAGACTCTCTATCATAAAGATCGTGGTGCTACTTTCAAGCACAAGTGTGGAAAAAAGGATAGTAGCATTGTCCCTTTTTATTTCTTTTCTCTTTTTGGGCCTTTCCCCCTTCTTTTTTTTTGTTATTTGGTACAATTCTCTATTAATGATGATCATCACACTTCTATTTATTTACAACTCAATGATTACAACTCGATACTAGAACAAAATATGACTCTATATGAATGCCTCCGGTGGTGTACCGGGATGGGCAATGAATCAAGAGTGACATGTATGATAAATTATGCATGGTGGCTTTGCCACAAATACGATGTCAAGTACATGATCATGCAAGGCAATATGACAATGATGAAGCATGTCATAATAAATGAAATGGTGGAAAGTTGCATGGCAATATATCTCGGAATGGCTATGAAAATGCCATAATAGGTAGGTATGGTGGCTGTTTTGAGGAAGATATAAGGAGGTTTTTGTGTGATAGAGTGTATCATATCACGAGGTTTGGATGAACCGGCAAAGTTTGCACCAACTCTCAAGGTGAGAAATGGCAATGCACGGTACCGAAGAGGCTAGCAATGATGGAAAGGTGAGAGTGCGTATAATCCATGGACTCAACATTAGTCATAAAGAAATCACATACTTATTGCAAAAATCTACAAGTCATCAACAACCAAGCATTATGCACATGCTCCTAGGGGGATAGATTGGTAGGAAAAGACCATCGCTCGTCCCCGACCGCCACTCATAAGGATGACAATCAAAGAACACCTCATGTTTCAAATTTGTTACACAACTGTTACCATACGTGCATGCTAAGAGACTTGCAAACTTCAACACAAGTATTTCTCAAATTCACAACTACTCAACTAGCACAACTCTAATATTACCATCTTCATATCTCAAAACAACCATCAAGTACCAAACTTCTCATAGTATTCAATGCACTTTTATGAAAGTTTTTATTATACCAATCTTGGATGCCTATCATATTAGGGCTAATTTTATAGCCAAAGAAAACAACCATGCTGTTCTAAAGGATTCTCAAAATAATATAAGTTAAGCATGAGAGATCAATAATTTCGATAAAATAAAACCACCATCGTGCTCTAAAAGATATAAGTGAAGCACTAGAGCAAAATTATCTAGCTCAAAAGATATAAGTGAAGCACATAGAGTATTCTAATAAATTCCGATTCATGTGTGTCTCTCCCAAAAGGTGTGTACATCAAGTATGATTGTGGTAAACTGGAAAGCAAAGACTCAAATCAAAAAAGACGCTCCAAGCAAAACACATATCATGTTGTGAATAAAAATATAGCATCAAGTAAAGTTACCAATGGACGAAGACGAAAGAGGGGATGACTTCCGGGGCATCCCCAAGCTTAGGCTTTTGGTTGTCCTTGAATTTTACCTTGGGGTGCCTTGGGCATCCCCAATCTTAGGCTCTTGCCACTCCTTATTCCATAATCCATCAAATTTCTAACCCAAAACTTGAAAACTTCACAACACAAAACTCAACAGAAAATCTCATGAGCTTTGTTAGTATAAGAAAAAAAACCACCACTTAATGTACTGTAATGAACTCATTATTTATTTATATTGGTGTTAAACCTACTTTATTCCAACTTCTCTATGGTTCATACCCCCCGATACTAGCCATAGATTCATCAAAATAAGCAAACAACACACGAAAAACAGAATCTGTCAAAAACACAACATTCTGTAGTAATCTGTAGGTTTCAAATACTTCTGTAACCCCAAAAATTCTGAAATAAATTGGTGGACGTGAGGAATTTATCTATTAATAATCTGCAAAACAATCAACCTAATTTCACTCTCCAGTAAAAAATGGCAGCAAATCTCGTGAGCACTAAAGTTTCTGTTTTTTACAGCAAGATCACAACAAGTCTTCCCAAAGGTTCTACTTGGCACTAACACTAATTGAAGATATAAAACCACATCTAAACAGAAGCTATATGTATTATTCATTACTAAATAGGAACGAAAATAAAATTGGGTTGCCTCCCAACAAGCACTATCATTTAACGCCCCTAGCTAGGCATAAAAACAAGAATAGATCTAGGTATCGTCATCTTTGGTTTTTTAATTTTTTTAGCGGAGTCATGCTCGAATCCGGGAGGTTCTTTATGTTTTCCTTCATATTCAGAAATTTTTAGGTCTAAAGAATCCAACCGCTTGTTGCAAAGGGTAAATAACATATTCACGCGGTTAAGGTATCCGGTAACACTCTTAAGAGGTTCAAGAGACTTTTGTAAAAATTTCATTACTTCACAAATCTTCTCAAAAACCTGTGTCTCTTCCTAGGTATGATGTGGCCCATTTTGTTGAGGTAGTGTTCCCACTATTCCCTCTATGATTTCATGTGCAAAACTAGGATCAATATCAATAAAATTTCCTTTGGAAACACAATTTAACAGTTGTCTATGGGACATATTTAGTCCAACATAAAAATTGCGAAGTAAAATTCTAAAATTCACCTCTCAGGTGCAATTACGATAAGATTCCATCATCCTAAACCAAGATTCTTTTAAATTTTCTCCTTGTCTTTGTTTGAAGTGAAGAACTTCAAACTCGGGAGACAAAGGAGCAGATAAGGGACTAGCCACGACGGCGAAGCAAATGATCTAACACACGGACACACAAGAAGCAAGCGAAAAAGAGATGAACGGAAAAAGAGGGCAAATGAAACGAAAAGGGTGAAGTGGGGAGAGGAAAACAAGAGGCAAATGGCAAATAATGTAATGTGAGGGATAAGAGTTTGTGATGGGTACTTGGTATGTCTTGACTTGTGCGTAGATCTCCCCGGCAACAGTGCCAGAAATCCTTCTTGCTACCTCTTGAGCACTGCGTTGGTTTTCCCTTGAAGAGGAAAGGGTGATGCAGCAAAGTAGTGTAAGTATTTCCCTCAGTTTTTGATAACAAAGGTATCAATCCAGTATGAGACTACACGCAAGTCGCATCGCACCTACACAAACAAATAAGAACCTTGCAACCATTTTCAAGATACATACGGATCTGAATGTTGCAGACCCATTTTCTAAGCCTCTCTCACGAGCAAAGCATGATCAGCACCAAGACTCCATGGGTGTTAGAATCATTAAAATGTAATCCAGATTATTGACTCTAGTGCAAGTGGGAGACTGAAGGAAATATGCCCTATAGGCAATAATAAAGTTGTTTTTATATTTCCTTATATCATGATAAATTTTTATTATTCATGCTAGAATTGTATTAACCGGAAACTTAGTACATGTGTGAATACGTAAACAAATAGAGTGTCACTAGTATGCCTCTAATTGACTAGCTCGTTGATCAAAGATGGTTAAGTTTCCTAGCCATGGACAAACAGTTGTCATTTGATGAATGGGATCACATCATTAGAGAATGATGTGATTGACTTGACCCATCAGTTAGCTTAGCACGATGATCATTTAGCTTACTGCTATTGCTTTCTCCATAACTTATACATGTTCCTATGACTATGAGATTATGCAACTCCCGAATACCGGAGGAACACTTAGTGTGCTATCAAACGTCACAACGTAACTGGGTGACTATAAAGATGCTCTACAGGTGTCTCCGATGGTGTTTGTTTAGTTGGCATAGATCGAGATTAGGATTTGTCACGCCGTGTATCAGAGAGGTATCTCTGGGCCCTCTCGGTAATGCACATCACTATAAGCCTTGCAAGCAATGTAACTAATGAGTTAGTTACGGGATGTAGCATTACGGAACGAGTAAAGAGACTTGGTGGTAATGAGATTCAACTAGGTATTGAGATACCGACGATCGAGTCTCGAGCAAGTAACATACCGATGACAAAGGGAACAATGTATCTTGTTATGCAGTTTGACCGATAAAGATCTTCGTAGAATATGTAGGAACCAATATGAGCATCCAGGTTCCGCTATTGGTTATTGACTGGAGATGAGTCTCGGTCATGTCTACATAGTTCTCGAACCCGTAGGGTTCGCACGCTTAACGTTCGGTGACGATCGATATTATGAGTTTATGTGTTTTGATGTACCGAAGGAAGTTCAGAGTCCTGGATATGATCACGGACATCACGAGGTGTCTCAGAATGGTCGAGACATAAAGATTCATATATTGGAAGCCTATGTTTGGACATTGGAATGGTTCCGGATGAGTTCGGGCATTTACCGGAGTACCAAGAGGTTACCGGAACCCCCCGGGGAGTATATGGGCCTTATTGGGCCTTAGTGGAAAAATAGGAGAGGAAGGGAAAGGTGGAGGGCGTCCCCCCTAGCCCAATCCTAATTGGGTAGGGGCCGCCACCCCCCCCCTTCCTTCTCTCTCTCCCTTCCTTCTCCCATACTCCTACTAGGGAAAGGGGGGAATCCTACTCCCGATGGGAGTAGGACTCCCCCTAGGTCGTGCCATAGAGAGGGCCGTCCCTCCCCTCCTCCATTCCTTTATATATGGGGAGGGGGAACCCCATAGACACACAAGTTGACATTGTTTAGCCATGTGCGGTGCTCCCCTTCATCATAATCCACCTCAGTCATATCATTGCAGTGCTTAGACGAAGCCCTACGCCGCTAGCTTCATCATCACTGCCATCACGCCATCGTGCTGACGAAACTCTCCCTCGACACTCAGCTGGATCTAGAGTTCTCAGGACGTCACCGAGCTGAACGTCTGCAGATCGCGGAGGTGTCGTACCTTCGGTGCTAGGATCGGTCGGATCTGAAGATGTACGACTACATCAACCGCGTTGCCATAATGCTTCCGCTTACGATCTACGAGGGTACATGGATAACACTCTTCCCCTCTCGTTGCTATGCATCACCTAGATAGATCTTGCGCGTGCGTAGGATTTTTTTTTAAATATTGTGTTTCCCAACAGTGGCATCTGAGCCAGGTCTATGAGTAGATGTTATATGCATGAGTAGAACACAAAGGAGTTGTGGGCGTGGGTATATACATATTGCTTGTCGTCACTAGTTGATTCTTGATTCAGCGGTATTGTTCGATCAAGCAGCTCAGACCGACATTACGCTACGCTTACGCGAGACTAGTTCTACCGACGTGCTTCACACACAGGTGGCTAGTGGGTGTAAGTTTCTCCAACTTTAGTTGAATCGGATTCAATGAACAGGGTTCTTTCTGAAGATCAAAAAGCAATCACTATACCGCATTGTGGTTTTTTGATGCATAGGTAAGAACGGTTCTTGCTCATCCCGTAGAAGCCACGTAAAACATGCAAAAACAAAGTAGAGGACGTCTAACTTGTTTTTGTAGGGCATGTTGTGATGTGATATGGTCAAGACATGATGCTAAATTTTATTGTATGTGATGATCATGTTTTGTAACAGAGTTATCGACAACTGGCAGAAGCCATATGGTTGTCTCTTTATGGTATGAAATGCAGTCGCCATGTAGTTGCTTTACTTTATCACTAAGCAGTAGCGATAGTCGTAGAAGAAATAGTTGGAAAGATGACAATGATGCTTCGATGGAGATCAAGGTGTCAAGCCGGTGACAATGTTGGTCATGACGGTGCTTTGAAGATGGAGATCAAAGGCACAAGATGATGATGGCCATATCATATAACTTATATTGATTGCATGTGATGTTTATCCTTTATGCTTTTTACTTTGCTTAGTTCGGCGGTAGCATTATAAGATGATCTCTCACTAAATTTGAAGGTATAAGTGTTCTCCCTGAGTATGCACCGTTGCTACAGTTTGTCGTGCCGAGACACCACGTGATGATCGGGTGTGATAAGCTCTACGTTTACATACAACGGGTGCAAGCCAGTTTTGCACATGCGGAATACTCAGGTTAAACTTGACGAGCCTAGCATATGCAGATATATCCTCGGAACACTGAGACCGAAAGGTTGAGCGTGAATCATATAGTAGATATGATCAACATAGTGATGTTCACCATTGAAAACTAATCCATCTCACATGATGATCGAACATGGTTTAGTTGATATGGATCACGTGATCACTTAGATGATTAGAGGGATGTCTATCTAAGTGGGAGTTCTTAAGTAATTTGATTAATTGAACTTTAATTTATCATGAACTTAGTACCTGATAGTATTTTGCATGTCTATGTTGTTGTAGATAGATGGCACATGTTGTTGTTCCGTTGAATTTTAATGCGTTCCTAGAGAAAGCTAAGTTGAAAGATGATGGTAGCAATTACACGGACTGGGTCTGTAACTTGAGGATTATCCTCATTCTGCACAGAAGAATTATGTCCTGGAAGCACCGCTAGGTGAAAAACCCGCTACAGGAACAACGCCAGATGTTGTGAACACCTAGCAGAGCAAAGCTGATGACTACTCGATAGTTCAGTGTGCCATGCTTTGCGGCTTAGAACCGGGACTTCAACGACATTTCGAACGTCATGGAGCATATGAGATGTTCCTAGAGTTGAAGTTAATATTTCAAGCAAATGCCCGAATTGAGAGATATGAAGTCTCCAATAAGTTCTACAGCTGTAAAATGGAGGAGATAGTTCTATCAGTGAACATATACTCAGAATGTCTGGGTACCACAACCACTTGACTCAGCTGGGAGTTAATATTACTGATGATAGTGTCATTGACAGAGTTCTTCAATCACTGCCACCAAGCTACAAGAGCTTCGTGGTGAACTATAATATGCAAGGGATGGATAAGACGATTCCCGAGCTCTTCGCAATGCTAAAGGCTGCGAAGGTAGAAATCAAGAAGGAGCATCAAGTGTTGATGGTCAACAAGACCACCAGTTTCAAGAAAAAGGGTAAAGGGAAGAAGGGGAACTTCAAGAAGAACGGCAAGCAAGTTGCTGCTCATGTGAAGAAGCACAAGTCTGGACCTAAGCCTGAGAAAGAGTGCTTCTATTGCAAAGGGACTGGTCACTGGAAGCGGAACTGCCCCAAGTATTTGGTGGAGAATAAGGATGGAAAGTGAAAGGTATATTTGATATACATGTTATTGATGTGTACCTTACTAATGCTCGCAGTAGTGCCTGGGTATTTGATACTGGTTCTGTTGCTAATATCTGCAACTCGAAACAGGGGCGACGGATTAAGTGAAGATTGGCTAAGGACAAGGTGACGATGCGTGTGGGAAATGGTTCCAAAGTCGATGTGATCGCTGTCGGCACGCTACCTCTACATCTACCTTCGGGATTACTTTTAGGCCTAAATAATTGTTATTTGGTGCCAGCGTTGAGCATGAACATTATATCTGGATCTTGTTTGATGTGAGACGTTTATTCATTTAGATCAGAGAATAATTGTTGTTCTATTTATATGAATAATATCTTATGTGGTCATGCACCCTTGATGAGTGGTCTGCTTTTACTAAATCTTGATAGTAGTGATACACATATTCATAGTATTGAAGCCAAAAGATATATGTTTAATAATGATAGTGTAACTTATTTGAGGCACTGCCATTTAGGTCATATTGGTATAAAGCACATGAAGAAACTCCATGCTAATGGACTTTTGGAATAAATTGATTATGAATCACTTAATGCTTGCGTACCGTGCCTCATGGGCAAGATAACTAAGACTCCGTTCTCCGAAACAATGGAGCGAGCAACAGACTTGTTGGAAATAATACATACTGATGTATGCGGTCCAATGAGTGTTGATGCTCACGGCGGGTATCGTTATTTTCTTACCTTCACAGATGATTTGAGCAGATATGGGTATATCTACTTGATAAAACATAAGTCTGAAACATTTGAAAAGTTCAAAGAATTTCAGAAATGGAAAATCATCGTAACAAGAAAATTAAGTTTCTACGATCTGATAGTGGAGGTGAATATTTGAGTTATGAGTTTGGTCTTCATTTGAAACAATGCGGAATAGTTTCGCAACTCACGCCGCCTGAAACACCGCAACATAATGGTGTGTCCGAACGTCATAACCGCACTTTATTAGATATGGTGCGATCTATGATGTCTCTCACTGATTTACCGCTATAATTTTGGGGTTATGCTTTAGAGACGGCTGCATTCACATCAAATGGGGTACCATCAAAATCCGTTGAGACGACATCTTATGAACTGTGATTTGGCAAGAAACCCAAGTTATCGTTTCTTAAAGTTTGGGGCTGTGATGCTTATGTGAAAAAGCTTCAACCTGATAAGCTCGAACCCAAATCGGAGAAATGTGTCTTCATAGGATACCCAAAGGAAACTGTTGGGTACACCTTCTATCACAGATCCGAAGGCAAGTTATTCGTAGCTAAGAATGGATCCTTCCTAGAGAAGGAGTTTCTCTCGAAAGAAGTGAGTGGGAGGAAAGTAGAACTTGATGAGGTAATTGTACCTACTCCCTTATTGGAAAGTAGTTCATCACAGAAATCAGTTCAAGTGATTCCTACACCAGTAAGTGAGGAAGCTAATGATGATGATCATGAAACTTCTGATTAAGTTACTACCGAACCTCGTAGGTCAACCAGAGTAAGATCCGCACCAGAGTGGTACGGTAATCCTGTTCTGGAGGTCATGTTACTTGACCATGACGAACCTACGAACTATGAGGAAGCGATGATGAGCCCAGATTCCGCAAAATGGCTTGAGGCCATGAAATCTCAAATGGGATCCATGTATGAGAACCAAGTGTGGACTTTCATTGGCTTGCCCGATGATCAGCAGGCCATAGAGAATAAATGGATCTTCAAGAAGAAGATTGACGCTGACGGTAATGTTACTGTCTACAAAGCTTTACTTGTTGTAAAAGGTTTTCGACAAGTTCAAGGAGTTGACTATGATGAGACCTTCTCACCTGTAGTGATGCTTAAGTCCGCCCGAATCACGTTAGCAATTGCCACATTTTATGATTATGAAATTTGGCAAATGGATGTCAAAACTGCATTCCTTAATGGATATATTAAAGAAGAGTTGTATATGAAGCAACCAGAAGGTTTTGTCGATCCAAAAGGTGCTAACAAAGTGTGCAAGCTCCAGTAATCAATTTATGGACTGGTGCAAACCTCTCAAAGTTGGAATATACGCTTTGATAGTGTGATCAAAGCATACGGTTTTATACAGACTTTTGGAGAAGCCTGTATTTACAAGAAAGTGAGTGGGAGCTGTGTAGCATTTCTGATATTATATGTGGATGACATAGTGTTGATCGGAGATGATACTGAATTTCTGAATAGCATAAAAGGATACTTGAATAAGAATTTTTCAATGAAAGACCTCGGTGAAGTTGCTTATATATTAGGCATCAAGATCTATAGAGATAGATCAAGACGCTTAATTGGACTTTCACAAAGCACATACCATGATAAAGTTTTGAAGAAGTTCAAAATGGATCAAGCAAAGAAAGGATTCTTGCCTGTGTTACAAGGTGTGAAGTTGAGTCAGACTCAATGCCCGACCACTGCAGAAGATAGAGAGAAAATGAAAGTCATTCCCTATGATTTAGCCATAGGTTCTATCATGTATTCAATGTTGTGTACCATACCTGATGTGTTCCTTGCTATTAGTTTAGCAAGGAGGTACCAAAGTAATCCAGGAGTGGATCACTAGACAGCGGTCAAGAACATCCTGAAATACCTAAAAAGTACTAAGGATATGTTTCTCGTTTATGGAGGTGACAAAGAGCTCGTCGTAAACAGTTACGTCGATGCAAGTTTTGACACTGACCCGGATGACTCTAAGTCACAAACTGCATGCGTATTTTTATTAAATGGTGGAGCTGTCAGTTGGTGCAGTTCCACGCAGAGCGTCGTGGCGGGATCTACATGTGAAGCGGAGTACACAGCTGCTTCGGAAGCAGCAAATGAAGGAGTTCATATCCGATCTAGGTGTCATACCTAGTGCATCGGGTCCAATGAAAATATTTTGTGACAATACTGGTGCAATTACCTTGGCAATGGAATCCAGATTTCAAAAGAGAACCAAGCACATCAAGAGACACTTCAATTCCATCCGCGATCAAGTCAAGGAGGGAGACATAGAGATTTGCAAGATACATACGGATCTGAATGTTGCAGACCCATTTTCTAAGCCTCTCTCACGAGCAAAGCATGATCAGCACCAAGACTCCATGGGTGTTAGAATCATTAAAATGTAATCCAGATTATTGACTCTAGTGCAAGTGGGAGACTGAAGGAAATATGCCCTATAGGCAATAATAAAGTTGTTTTTATATTTCCTTATATCATGATAAATTTTTATTATTCATGCTAGAATTGTATTAACCGGAAACTTAGTACATGTGTGAATACGTAAACAAATAGAGTGTCACTAGTATGCCTCTAATTGACTAGCTCGTTGATCAAAGATGGTTAAGTTTCCTAGCCATGGACAAACAGTTGTCATTTGATGAATGGGATCACATCATTAGAGAATGATGTGATTGACTTGACCCATCAGTTAGCTTAGCACGATGATCATTTAGCTTACTGCTATTGCTTTCTCCATAACTTATACATGTTCCTATGACTATGAGATTATGCAACTCCCGAATACCGGAGGAACACTTAGTGTGCTATCAAACATCACAAGTAACTGGGTGACTATAGAGATACTCTACAGGTGTCTCGGATGATGTTTGTTGAGTTGACATAGATCGAGAATAGGATTTGTCTCTCCGTGTATCGGACAGGTATCTCTGGGCCCTCTCGGTAATGCACATCACTATAAGCCTTGCAAGCAATGTAACTAATGAGTTAGTTATGGGATGTAGCATTACAGAAAGAGTGAAGTGACTTGCTGGTAATGATATTGAACTAGGTATTGAGATACCAACGATCGAATCTCGGGCAAGTAACATACCGATGACAAAGGGAACAATGTATGTTATTATGCGGTTTGACCGATAAAGATCTTTGTAGAATATGTAGGAATCAATATGAGCATCCAGGTTCCGCTATTGGTTATTGACCGGAGATGAGTCTCGGTCATGTCTACATAGTTCTCGAACCCGTAGGGTCCGCACGCTTAACGTTTGGTGACGATCGGTATTATGAGTTTATATGTTTTGATGTGCCGAAGGTAGTTCGGAGTCCCGGATATGATCACGGCCATGACGAGAAGTCTCGGAATGGTAGAGACATAAATATCGACATATTGGAAGCCTATGTTTGGACATCGGAATGGTTCCGGATGAGTTCAGGCATTTACCGGAGAACCGGGAGGTTACCAGAACCCCCTGGGGAGTATATGGGCCTTATTGGGCCTTAGTGGAAAAAGAGGAGAGGAAGGGAAATGTGGAGGGCACGACCCCCTAGCCCAATCTGAATTGGGTAGGGGCCACCGCCCCTTCCTTCTCTCCCCCCCTTCCTTCTCTCCTACTCCTACTAGGGAAAGGGGGAATCCTACTCCCGGTGGGAGTACGACTCCCCCTAGGGTGCGCCATAGAGAGGGCCGGCCCTCCCCTCCTCCACTCCTTTATATACGGGGGAGGGGCACCACATAGACACACAAGTTGACATTGTTTAGCCGTGTGCAGTGCCCCCTCCACCATAATCCACCTCGGTCATATCGTTGCAGTGCTTAGGAGAAGCCCTGCGCCGGTAGCTTCATCACGCCGTCGTGCTGACGAAACTCTCCCTTGACACTCAGCTGGATCTAGAGTTCGCGGGACGTCACCGAGCTGAACGTGTGCAGATTGAGGAGGTTTCGTACCTTTGGTGCTAGGATCGGTCGTATCATGAAGATGTACGAATACATCAACCGCGTTGTCATAACGCTTCTGCTTACGGTCTACGAGTGTACGTGGACAACACTCTTCCCCTCTCGTTGCTATGCATCACCTAGATAGATCTTGCGTGTGCGTATGATTTTTAAAAAAATTACTGTGTTTCCCAACAGTCCTTACCTGATCCTTTTTACATGCACTGCCACAACCTGGAAACCACAGAAGGTCGGGAGGACATCTCAGACTACATGTTCCCGTTTATTGTCAATCATCCACATGCGGAAACCTTTCTAGTGCCATACACTGGTGCAGGATGATCCAAAGGCGACACTACGATCAGAGAGCCTTCAACGAAACTGTGTGCGATGCCATAATCAAAAATGGGGGTGTAAACAAACCATCAAAAAAGGTGCAAAACGTTTGCGATGACGGATGCATCAAACACGGTTCAGATTTTAGTTGCGTGTGCGATGTAGGGCATATGGTTTAGTTCAACTAACTGTTTGGGATGAGGAGGACACTACTAGGAAAAGGCTAATTAGTGGCGCACCTATTTTTGCCATTAATGGCGCACTATAGGTGCGCTACTATTACCACGCCACTAGTAACAAATAGTAATGGCGCACCTATAGTGCGCCATTACTATGCCTAGAAGTGCGCCATTACTATCTGACTTAGTAATGGCGCACCACATAGAAGTGAGCCATTACTAAAAAAATCAAATTTTTTTCAGGATTTATTTTTTCAAAAAAATTCAAAAAAAATTTCAATTTTTTTTCGTTTTTTTCTTAATCTCGGGTCACTATGGCTTAATCTCAAGTCAAATCACACTCCATGGTCAAACTTCCCGGAGGGTCACCCATCCTCACACTACTCCAGCCCAAGCATGCTTAACTTCGCAGTTCTATCCAACCCCAGCACCAACTCACTTAACAGGCACTTGTTGATATATCTATCATATCAATCCTATTAAACCTTGTTGATGTCTAGGACTTTGTTCATGTTCATGAGTGTGATGAAATTTTGAAAAAATATTTCAAACTTCCCGGTGCGGCACTACTAAGTTTTTTTCTGTTACTAGTGGCGCACCTACCAAATGGTGCGGCACTACTAAGTTTGATTTTTTTTCATTTTCCCCCCTCTAGATATTAAAAGCCCCGTATCTTTCGTTCTGTTAGGTTTTGGGGGATTCTGAAAATCTTCAACGAGGTTCCCCTAGTTGAATTCGGATGTAACTTTTCGAGTAGATGATTTTTCATATAAAAAACTTTTTAATACGAGTTCGTATGCAAAAGTTATGCCCATTTTACTAAATTCCAGAGAGATTTTGCAAATAAAGTCGAAATTCATATTTGTAAATTTTCCCAACTAGACCACATATCACATGGGAAACTTATTTTCTTTTATTTTTTTGACATTTCCATCATTTTCTTTTATTTTTTCTAAAACTGAAAAGGGGGTCCACGAGGGGGGTGCAAAGGAAGTTAGTAATGGCGCACCACCTAACAATGCGCCATTAGTAACCCTGGTTACTAATGGCGCACCTGTTACATGGTGCGCCATTACTAGTTTTTGCAAAAAAAATAAAAAAATTGTTAGTAGTGGCGCATCGTGGTTGTGGTGCGCCGTTACTAGTTTGAACTAGTAATGGCGCACTATACACTGGTGCGCCATTACTAGTTTTGAGAAAAAGTAAAAAAGATTGTTAGTAGTGGCGCACAGAGTGTGTGGTGCGCCATTACTAATTAAAACTAGTAATGGCGCACTATGCCCTGGTGCGCCATTACTAGTTTTGGAAAAAAATTGTTACTAGTGGCGCACTGTGGGTGTGGTGCGCCATTAGTGATATGGACATTAATGGCGTACCTACACATGGACACTAATGGCGCACCACATATGTGGTGCGCCATTAGTGTCCATATTAGCTATAGCTCTTTTCCTAGTAGTGGGAACAATAGAAACAGGCAGCCAAATGAAGGCGTGTGCGATATATAGCATACGGTTCACTAGGATGAACTGTGTGTGATTAGGCAACACAATGGAAACGGTTCAACTGAACAAGATGTGTGTGATACGCGGCAAACAGGTCCGTAATCAGAAATGTGTGCGAAGACCAATAATAACACAGACGATTGCTGCTAATAAGTCGTGTGATTTGCTCTGTCTATAGTAGAATAACATATATATATAACTGAAATAAACATCCAATTACATAAGTGACTATACAAATCATTCACGCACACCTCAATAAACAATTGCGTGCATTCTAAAGTAGGAGAAACAATCGTCTAGTCATCTACTTCTTGTGACGCTCCCGCCACTGCTATGTGGCTCGATCCCTCGTCTGGGTCAGGAAGAAGATAGTTCCTCATGTCAGTGATCCGCTTGTACATCTCGTAGCTTGTGTACGCGTTCATGGCCGCGTACTTGACATGTTGCTCATCCAGTCTCTTATGCCACACAATGTGCCAGGAGTTCCTGTCCTTATTGCTCTCATTCTTCATCTTCATGTAGTAGGGGTCGATTATGGCCGAGGTGAGGTCAACCAGGGAGTTCAGTTTGTTTTTTTCGCTGCCCCAGACCTTGTAGTGGCTTTGGATGTTGACAAGATTCGAGCATTTCAAGCATGAAACCTTGAGCACTTTTAGACCATTGGCGGTGTCCACCGTAGCGAAACTATAGTCGGAGCTATTGATAAACCTGGAGAAACGCTTGCATGGCGTTGTGGCCATGTGGTAGGGGTAGATGAGGACATCATGTCGCACGCACAACTGGGCGACGACAACCTTCTGATCGTGCCCGGCACGACCCATGGTGTACTCGAGGTTGAAGCCGACCACTTGGTACTTGTCCTTGGCAAGGAATTGCTCCATATATTGGATGGAGCTCTCCATCGAGACCGAATCGTTCGTGTACATCACTGAGAGAGCCTTCCCCCTCACGTGGGTGTCCACGACGTGTTGCGTGGTGAACTGCCCGCCGTTGTCGTCGCCGGCCGCTGGGAGCGCCATTGGAGCCACGGGGAGGGCCATTGGAACCGCTAGATGTCCTCTCTGTATGTGTCCTCGTGGGTGTGCTTATTGTGTCGTGTGAGACGAGAGATGAAGGTAAATGGCTGCAGGAATAAAAGGGGGCCGGGCGGCGTGGATTCTCAGCGAGTCTTCATGACAGTTTTTGCAGCAGGTAACTGCATCGTCGCGCCGCGCCCGGCGCAACTGCATGCACACGTACGTGTGTGATCGTGCGCCGGCCCCAAACACTGGCAGCGCGTGTGGAGTGACGAGGGAAGAGCACCCAGAGGGATGCGAGAGCAGAGCGCGTCGCGGCCGCCTGAACCGCAAGCAACCACACGCATAGAGCAGTTGAACACGCAGGAAATGCTCGCCTACGAGCCGGCTGATAGTTGCATCACTGCGTAGAGAGCGGCCGTGTGCTACCACCTCCGTCTAGTCTATAGTCCCCTTTATATTCTGTGCCATACTTTGCCCTCAAATTTAACCAACAAAATGTCAATGCATGTTATAAAAATCATATAATTGGAAACTATGTTCAAATACGAATCCAACTATATAATCTTTGGCGACATTCATTCGTATTTTATCTGTTAAATCACACTTATAAACCAAGACGGGGGTATAGTAGGTAATTAAATCACAAACTTTTTTATTAACCATATGTGTACATGGCCTTTCGTCCTCCTCTCACATGTCTTGTCACCCCACTACCGCAGACGGCTTATAGCGCAAGCTTGCGCAGCGCTCGGGGGCGTTCTTTTGGCCAAACGGTGGCGCCAATGAATCACTGGTGAGCCCGTTCCTGCACAACCTCGCAGGTTCCCGCGCAAGATTCCCGCCCGACTCGGTGAAATCCCCAAAATCCCAATGCTTACCGGCCTGCTATAAAAACCCTCATGGTCGGCGAGTCCTGCGTCGCATTTTCCACTCCCTTCCTATAGCTTATCTCGTCTGCTTCTCCCACAATCGCCAATGGCACCGGTCCATCATCGTCGCTCAGCCACTCCACCGTCATCAGAGGACAGCTCCAACTGGGAGGCTACACCGCGGCGGCGGTGCAGTCCCCGACGTAGTGTAGTGTGTGTGGCGTCCCTGTTGGGTGTGCGCAGAACACCCACCACACGCTCCATCACCGGGGCCCGTCGGCAGCTGTTGCCGGCCGCCGTTGCCTCCACACCACCATCGAAAGCCAGGGCCATCGCCCGCTGCTACCTCTTAAGCATGTGTTGGTTTTCCCTTGAAGAGGAAAGGGTGATGCAGCAAAGTAGCGTAAGTATTTCCCTCAGTTTTTGAGAACCAATGTAATAATCCAGTAGGAGACTACACGCAAGTTGCCTAGTACCTGCACAAACAAATAAGAACCTTGCAACCAACGTGATAAAGGGGTTGTCATTCCCTTCACGACCACTTGCAAAAGTGAGATCTGATAAAGATAATAAGATAAATATTTTTGGTATTTTTTTTGTATAGATTGGAAAATAAAGACTGCAAAATAAATAGTAAACTAGAATTGTAGATCAGAAACTTATATGATGTAAAGTAGACCTTGGGGCCATAGGTTTCACTAGTGGCTTCTCTCAAGATAGCATAAATTACGGTGGGTGAACAAATTACTGCCGAGCAATTGATAGAAAAGCGCATAGTTATGATGATATCTAGGCATGATCGGGAATATAGGCATTACGTCTGTGTCAAGTAGACCGAAACGATTCTGCATCTACTACTATTACTCCACACATCGACCGCTATCCAGCATGCATCTAGAGTATTAAGTTCATAAGAACAGAGTAACGCCTTAAGAAAGATGACATGATGTAGAGGGATAGACTCATGCAATATGAATAAAACCCCATCTTGTTATCCTCGATGGCAACAATACAATACGTGCCTTGCTGCCCTTACTGTCACTGGAAAAGGACACCGCAAGATTGAACCCAAAGCTAAGCACTTCTCCAATTGCAAGAAAGATCAATCTAGTAGGCCAAACCAAACTGATAATTCAAAGAGACTTGCAAAGATATCAAATCATGCATATAAGAATTCAGAGAAGAATCAAATATTGTTCATAGATAATCTTAATCATAAACCCACAATTCATCGGATCTCGGCAAACACACCGCAAAAAGAATTACATCGAATAGATCTCCAAGAACATCAAGGAGAACTTTGTATTGAGAAACAAAGAGAGAGAAGAAGCCAACTAGCTAATAACTATGGACCCGAAGGTATGTAGTAAACTACTCACACAACATCGGAGAGGCTATGGTGTTGATGTAGAAGCCCTCCGTGATCGAATCCCCCTCTGGAAGATCACCGGAAAAGGTCCCCAGATGGGATCTCACGGGTACAGAAGGTTGCGGCGGTGGAAAACTGGTTTCGTGGCTCCCCTGGATGTTTTTAGGGTATAAGAGTCTATATAGGCGAAGGAAGTAGGTCGTGGAGCTACGAGGGGCCCACGAGGGTGGGGGCGCGCCTACCCCCCTAGGCGCGCCGCCCTACCTCGTGGCCGCCTCATTGCTTCCTTGACCTCCACTCCAAGTCTCCTGGATTGCATTTGTTCCAAAAAAGATCCTCGAGAAGGTTTCATTCCGTTTGGATTTCGTTTGATATTCGTTTTTTGTGAAACACTAAAATAGGCCAAAAAAATAGCAACTGGCACTGGGCCTCCGGTTAATAGGTTAGTCCCAAAAATAATATAAAAGTGCATATTGAAGCCCATTAAACATCCAAAACAGATAATATAATAGCATGGAACAATCAAAAATTATAGATACGTTGGAGACGTATCACCCGCTCCGCCGCTGTGGCCCGAAGGCGGGAGGTGGCCGTCGTGGCTGCCACCCCACTGCCGGCCACCGTGGCCATCACCCGCTCCGCCACCGCGGCCCGAAGGCAGGAGGTGGTGGTCGTGGTCGCCACCCCGTCATCAGCCGCTGTTGCCGCCAGCCCACCATCGACCGCCGGGGTCATCACCTGCTCCACCACCGCCGCCTGAAGGTGAAAGGCGGAGGTGGATGCCCGCACGTGCATCGGCGACCTTGTGCGCTACACCGAGTTCCTACGGGAGGAGGAGGAGCGCCTCGTCGAGCATGCAAAGAGCCTTACCGCCACCGTGGCCACGGCACACACCGCCTCAGAGGCGAGGAATTAGGAGATCTACGAGGAGAACCATCGCTTCGAGAGGGGTTGTCTGGAGTGGCAGAGGGCGTTCGAGGTGAGCGTCGCTGAAGCTGCAACAACGGCAGACATCGTATTGCGGTTGCCCAGCTCATCGGTAGGCTCCTCCTCCTCTGCCTCTTACTGAGCACGCTCGGCAGAGGAGAGGTACCCAGAAATAGTACAAAGCGCCACCACAGTAGTAGTAGTAGTATTTAGGGGCTATTTTGTTCATTTCATCTGACTATAGATGTGGTGGAATTATACAACGTACTTAAAATTAGCTAGTATATATAGTTGAGATAGCTATTTCAGTACGTGGTTGGCAACAAT
The DNA here is from genome assembly GCF_018294505.1 of Triticum aestivum. Lineage (NCBI taxonomy): Eukaryota > Viridiplantae > Streptophyta > Magnoliopsida > Poales > Poaceae > Triticum > Triticum aestivum. Next base: position 190,265,006 of record NC_057806.1, read on the forward strand.
TGGGGAAAATTTTGGTCGGTTCAACTGTCGACTTGAACTGTTTGTATAAATTAAGAACGATTGCTTAATCTATGAATGAAATCTATGCTTAATTACTGAATTTTTGTTGCAAAAATTAGATAATGCTAGTGATTTTTAGCTTCATATTTTCAGTGTTACAAGGTTGACAAATGGCAATGTTACTAGATCAACAAATGTCAACCTTTCCAGTTTGACAAATGGTAACATACCCAATATGACAGATGCAAATCGCACCAAATTGTTTGTAAGTGGTTGCACACAGGTCATCCAAAAGAACCGTTTGTGTTGAAGAGATGCACAAATCCTGCTCTCACTTTGCATCATGCCGTCCCGGGGTCGACGGGCGGGGGGGGAGGACAGCAGCTCGCGGTGCTGAGAGGTAGTGTTCAACGGCGGCGTCCCATGCCGCTGAGGTGGGCGCACGCACGGAGAGGAAGGCGGGCGGCCACGGAAGTCAAAGGGATCGCTTCCTAGTGAGCCTGCACAGCGTACAGCTTGCACGCTTCCTGGTGAGCCTGCACATTCGAGGACAGCTTGCACTCCTCTCGGTCAACCTGCGCACTGGACTGCGCTCGCACGCCTCACGTTCAGTCAAGGTCAAGCAGCTATCTGCACATCACCTCCTACAGCCATTAAAACCAAGACACGTGGCGTCAGGTGGATGGTTAACAGAATGCACATGGTTTGAATTATACAAACGATTGAGATATTAAAGTCGCAGCTATTTTTTCAAAATGCCTTTGTTGGCTGTCATTATTCGAGTGTGCCTTCTCTCAAAATGGACACGAAAAAACCACAGCATGTTGGGTGCCATTCCATGATAGCATGCCAAGTTTGATGAATCTCAGACGAGTTTCGGAATTACTAGAATTTAAAAGCCAGGCATCTCAACGTTTTACCGGCAATCTATAGTGCCCTGGTGTTTGAAATTCATTCCCATTTCTTGCATGGGACATAAGCATGCACCCAAGGACACAAATTTAAGTTTTCAACCAATTTATATGCACTGGAGCATGTGCATGTAGTTCAAATTTGAATTGTGCACATAAATGCATTGAAAACTCAGTTAATGCATAAAAATGTCCAAACGAACCCCAAAAAATCACAAAAATTGACACAACACTCCTATTGTTCTATGTCGACACGAGAAAAAAATTGGAAGCAATAAGAGGCAATGGATACCATTTCGTCCCCAAAGGTGGGACGTTCCCTACCGAAACCATCATGCTTGTTGTGAGAAGGTCTGGTTTGAGAGAAGCATATACCCAAACCTACACCAAATGGGACAATTTTTTTACCATGGCATGTTGATGCCGCTCCATGATAGCATGGCAAGTTTCATGAACTGCAGACGAGTTTTGGATTTACTAGAATTTAAAAACAAGGCATCCCAATGTTTTGCCGGCAATCAACGGTGCCCTAGTGTTTGAAATTCATTCCCATTTCTTGCATGGGACCTAAGAATGCAATCAAGGACACAGATTTGATTTTTTAACCAATTTATATGCACTGGAGCATGTGCATGTAGTTCAAGTTTGAATTATGCACATAAATGCATTGAAAAATCGGTTAATGCATAAAAATGTCCAAATGAACCCCGAAAAATCATAAAAATTGACACAACACTCCTGTTGTTCTATGTTGACATCAGAAAAAATTGGAAGCAATAAAAGGCAATGGATATCGTTTCGTCCCCAAAGGTGGGACATTCCCTACCGAAACCATCATGCTTGTTGTGAGAAGCTCTGGTTTGTGAGAAGCATATACCCAAACCTGCCCCAAATGGGACAAAAAAAATTTCCACGGCATGTTGATGCCGCTACATGATAGCATGCCAAGTTTCATAAATTTCAGACGAGTTTTGGATTTACTAGAATTTAAAAACTAGGCATCTCAATGTTTTGCCAGCAATCAACGGTGTCCTGGTGTTTGAAATTCATTCCCATTTCTTGCATGGGACGTAAGCATGCACCCAAGGACAAAAGATTTGATTTTTCAACCAATTTATATGCACTGGAGCATGTGCATGTAGTTCAAATTTGAATTATGCACATAAATGCATTGAAAACTCAGTTAATGCATAAAAATGTCCAAACGAACCCCGAAATATCACAAAAATTGACACAATACTCCTGTTGTTCTATGTTGACACGAGAATTTTTTTGGAAGCAATAAGAGGCAATGGATATCGTTCCGTCCCCAAAGGTGAGACGTTCCCTACCAAAACCATCATGCTTGTTGTGAGAAGCTCTGGTTTGTGAGAAGCAAATACCCAAACCTTCCCCGAATGGGACAAAAAATTTACCATAGCATGTTGATGCCGCTCCATGAAAGCATGCCAAGTTTCATGAATTTCAGACGACTTTTGGATTTACTTAAAAACCAGGCATCTCAGTGTTTTGCTGTCAATCAGCGGTGCCCTGGTGTTTGAAATTCATTCCCATTTCTTGCACGGGGCGTAAACATGCACCCAAGGACAAAAGATTTGATTTTTCAACAAATTTATATGCACTGGAGCATGTGCATGTACTTAAAATTTGAATTATGCACATATAGGCATTGAAAACTCAATTAATGCATAAAAATGTCCAAACGAACCCCGAAAAATCACAAAAATTGACACAACACTCCTGTTGTTCTATGTTGACACGAGAAATTTTTTGGAAGTAATAAGAGGCAATGGTTATTGTTTCGTCCCCAAAGGTGGGACGTTCCCTACCGAAACCATCATTCTTGTTGTGAGAAGCTCTGGTTTGTGAGAAGCATATACCCAAACCTGCCCCAAATGGGACAAAAAAATTACCACGGCATGTTGATGCCGCTCCATTATAGCTGCTACCTCTTGAGCATGCGTTGGTTTTCCCTTGAAGAGGAAAGGGTGATGCAGCAAAGTAGCGTAAGTATTTCCCTCAATTTTTGAGAACCAAGGTATCAATCCAGTAGGAGATTACACGCAAGTCCCTCGTACCTACACAAACAAACAAGAACCTCGCAACCAACGCGATAAAGGGGTTGTCAATCCCTTCACGGTCACTTATGGAAGTGAGATCTCATAGAGATAATAAGATAAATATTTTGGTATTTTTGTTGTATAGATTGGGAAATAAACATAGCAAAAAAACGGCGATTGAAATGGCTAGTTGTTGGGAGATAAATATAATGGAAAATAGACCCGGGGGCCATAGGTTTCACTAGTGGCTTCTCTCAAGATAGCAAATTCTACGGTGGGTGAAAAAATTACTGTCTAGCAATTGAGAGAAAAGAGAATAATTATGAGAATATCTAGGCATGATCATGTATATAGGCATCACGTCCGCGACAACTAGACCGAAACGATTTTGCATCTACTACTATTACTCCACACATCAACCGCTATCCAGCACGCATCTAGAGTATTAAGTTCATAAGAATAGAGTAACGCATTAGGCAAGATGACATCATATAGAGGGATACACTCAAGCAATATGATATAAACCCCATCTTTTTATCCTCGGTGGCAACAATACAATATGTGCCTTGCTGCCCCTGCTGTCACTAGGAAAGGACACCACAAGATTGAACCCAAAGCTAAGAACTTCTCCCATTGCAAGAAAGATCAATCTAGTAGGCCAAACCAAACTGATAATTCGAAGAGACTTGCAAAGATATTAAATCATGCATAAAAGATTTCAGAGAAGAATCAAATATTGTTCATAGATAATCTTGATCATAAACCCACAATTCATCGGATCTCGACAAACACACCGCAAAAATAATTACATCGAATAGATCTCCAAGGGAATCGAGGAGAACTTGGTATTGAGATCCAAAGAGAGAGAAGAATCCATGTAGCTAATAACTATGGACCCGAAGATCTGTGGTAAACTACTCACACATCATCGGAGAGGCTATGGTGTTGATGTAGAAGCCCTCCATGATCGATTCCCCCTCCGGCGGAGCGCCGGAAAAGGCCCCAAGATGGGATCTCATGGGTACAGAAGGTTGCGGCGGTGGAAATAGGGTTTCGTGGTGCTCCTGGATGTTTTCAGGGTATATGGGTATATATAGGAGGAAGAAGTACGTCGATGGAGCTGCAAGGGGCCCACGAGGGTGGGGGGCGTGCCTGCCCCCTGGGCGCGCCCTCCTGCCTCGTGGCCTCCTCGCTTCTTTCTTGACGTCCACTCCAAGTCTCCTGGATAACGTTCGTTCCAGAAATAACTCTCGCAAAGGTTTCATTCCGTTTGGATTACGTTTCATATTCCTTCTCTGCGAAACACTGAAATAGGTAAAAAAACAGCAATTTGCACTGGGCCTTTGGTTAATAGGTTAGTCCCAATAATATAATAAGGTATATTAAAGCCCATTAAACATCCAAAACAGATAATATAATAGCATGGAACAATCAAAAATTATAGATACGTTGGAGATGTATCAATAGCATGCCAAGTTTCATGAATTGCATACGAGTTTTGGATTTACTAGAATTTAAAAACCAGGTATCTCAATGTTTGCGGCCGAGTGACAGTGGCAGGGTGTTTGACATTCATTCCCATTTCTTGCATGGGACCTAAGCAGGAAACCAAGGACACAAATTCGAATTTTCAACTAGTTTATATGCATTAGAGCATGTCCTGTAGTTCAAATTTGAATTATGCACATGAATGCACAGAAAACTCAGTTAATGTATAAAAATGTCCAAGTGAACCCTGAAAAGTCCAAAAAATTGACACAACACTCCTGTTGTTCTATGTTGACACTAGGAAAAAAAATTTGAAATCGAGAAGAGGCAACGGATATCGTTTCGTCCAGAAAGGTGAAACATTCCCTACCGAAACCATCACACTTGTTGTGTGAGAAGCTCTGGTTTATGGGAAGTTTATACCCAAACCTGCCCCAAATGGGACAAAAAATTTACCACGGCATGTTGATGCCGCTCCATGATAGCATGCCAAGTTTCATGAATTTTGGATTTACTAGAATTACAAAAGCAAGTACGTCGTTTGCCGGAGAGCCACGGTGTTGTGGTGTTCAAATTTCATCCCCATTTCTTGCATGGGAGATAAGCGTAAACCCATGGACACATATATGATTTTACAACCCATGTTGGTGCACCGAAGCATGTGCATGTAGTTTATTTTTGAATTGTGCACCTAAAATGGCTAGAAAACCAATTTAATGTATAAAATGTTCAAATGAACCCTGAATAATTCCAATTCTTTTACGACACACATGTATTTGCATGTTCACTCCAGATAAAAGGTCTAGCAATTCACACACCGTCCATTGGCGCTGTGACCCCATTATGTAATTCAAATCAAGATGAAAAATCAAGTAGATCGCACACAGTTTATTATCAACAACCGTGTGAGATGCAGCACAAAATATCCTGGAGCACCGTCGGTGTATAGTACGCCTATGGCTTACGCGAGGAGGTGCGTCGGCTACAGTCCACAGCCGGCATCTCAAGCACACTAGCTCACTCCCCAAATATCATTCCACTGTTCAATCATCGTCGGTGAAAGATGGGCATGTGGACCCGCGTCGTGAGGGCAACTTTGGTGGCCCAATCCGGTGAGAGCGCGGCCACACACTGGTACGCGTCGGTGCTAAACAAATGTTGTTAACCCCTTTCCGCGATGGCATTCGGAACCATCGCCAAGTGAGTGTGGGCGATAGGGGTCCTTCCCACACGACCCAGAAACCGTTGGGGATATGCCCTCCTAGCACACACGCTCGGCAAAATGAGGTCGTGTGCGACCGGCGAGCACTCAGATACAGAAATACATACAGTAGTGCTAAAAAATACAATTATACAAGCGAAATCATTTCCGGTCGTAAGTACATCCCACACAGTCAGTCACCACTAAACGTTTCCGTTCATATACATCCCACACAGTCACTACAAGGAAAAAATTTGCGCAAGGTGGGGTAACGCAAACAATTTTGAAGAGAATGTCGTGTGTGATTTTTCATTGATCCAACAAGGTTTATTCCTAGAAACTATGTGTGTTGCCTGAGGTCATCACCCACGGTGTTTTCTCATTAACCATTTGCAATAGGAAAACCCAATTAGCAAGCTAATTGGCCAATTAGCGGGCTAATTGCCCTATTATTAATAATCCATTTACTAATATAATTGACATTCATATTAAGCACATAATATATTCCATTTCCATATTAAGGAAGCACGATTTCATAATTGAAATACATTAGAGTACAACATGATATGGCTTCAGCACTCAGCTACCACATTACACAACTGCACCAGCAGCTAGTTTCACATGCAACATCTAGAACCTTTAGAAATTAGCATGATAGATGGTACAGACAGAGATGCATCTCATCTGGAAAACTGCTGAAGCGGAAGGCGAATATTGAGCCTTCATTCATGTTGAAGGTCTTTGCAACTTCAGGGCAGTGCTTGTGGATGATTGACCGTCCATCCTTCGAACTCTTCAGGAACACTTCAATACTGAACCGTGGGTGTTGTATGAAAACTTTCCTCGCCTCCTGACCACAGAGGTGGTTTGGGAGGTAATCATTAGTGAACCCTGAACACAAGGATGTGCATAAATATCTTCTCTATATTGGAAACGGGGCAAAGGAATAAAACAGGCAAGGTATAATAGTTAGTACCATCTTGTAAACCTCAGTGCTTCCCATTGTTTCCCTGCAACACATATAAGGTAGTAGTCATCAGGTTAAGTAAGGGTTCGCATGCTACCAATAAAATATGTTGATGAAAAATAAGCATATTGCAGATTCATCAGATTAATTTAATCCACATGGAAACCCCATTTATCCAAACCAAGCATGATTAAGAACTAGGAAATATAGCACTTGTATATGTTTCTCATGTATTAAGTGCATCCAAATTCGATTTATTCCTCACATGGTATACAATAAGAGAATGCAGCCACAACAATTGAACATCGCATTGCAGAATTGAACCAAGCAGTTAACTAAACACCACAACAAATGAAGCAAACGTTAACTGTGCACCACATTGCACAATATAACATACTCCTAAGAGAAGATCACAAAGTTAACCAAACCAAGCATGCTTAACAACTTGGATATATAGCAATTGTATTTGTTTCTCATGTATTTAGTACAACCAAATTCGATTTATTCCTCACATGGTATACAATAATAGAATGCAGCCACAGCAATTGAACATCGCATTGTAGAATCGAACCAAGCAGTTAACTAAACATCACAACAAATGAACCAAAGGTTAACTAAGCACCACATTGCACAATATAACATACTCATAATAGAAGATCAGACAGTTAACCAAACCAAGCATGCTTAAAAAATTGGAAATATAGCGATTGTATTTGTTTCTCATGTGCTTAGTACAACCAAATTCGATTTATTCCTCACATGGTATACAATAATAGAATGCAGCCACAACAATTGAACATCGCATTGTAGAATTGAACCAAGCAGTTAACTAAACACAACAACAAATGAACCAAACAATAACTGAGTAGCACATTGCACAATATAACATACTCCTAATAGAAGATCGGATAGTTAACGAAACCAAGCATGCTTAACAACTTGGAAATATTGCACCCTGAAGAATTGAACATCACATTTGCATAATTGAACCAAGCAGTTAACTGAACACCACATTGCACGACATATAGAACATATACACTATAGCAAAAGATTGCATGGTAAAAGTAGATAGCACAATTCACTAGAATTTGTTAAGGAAAGGCAGTAGCTAGCAAACTCAACATGGGTCCTTATAGTGTGTTGATAAGACAAGCTACTCCTCATTGTCGGAGATATCAATGATGATTGGCTCCTTCGACATGGAAGAGGGCGAGGCCTCCGCATCATGGGTGCCCTCGTTGTAGTTGTGAGTTGCCTGAGCCGCTCCGGGCACCAGCCTGTTGGCTCTCGAGATGAGGTAAGCACGTGCACGCTGAGAAAACACCTCGTAGTCTTCGTCGAAGGCACAGACGGTGGTCTCGAGAAAACGCCATGAACTGTCATTTAAAGCAGCCAACCGCATCGCGGCGTCGGCGCATGATACGCCTCCAATGTATCTATAATTTTTGATTACTCCACGCTTTATCTACTGTTTTGGACATTATTGGGCTTTATTATCCACTTACATATTATTTTTGGGACTAACCTATTAACCGGAGGCCCAGCCTTGAATTGCTATTTTTGCCTGTTTTAGGGTTTCAAAGAAAAGGAATATCAAACGGAGTCCAAATGGAATGAAACCTTCGAGAACGTGATTTTCTCACCGAAGACAACTCAGGAGACTTGGACCCTACGTCAAGCCAACTAACAGGTGGCCACTGATACATCTCCATCGTATCTATAATTTTTGATTGTTCCATGCCAATATTCTACAACTTTCATATACTTTTGGCAACTTTTTATACTATTTTTGGGACTAACATATTGATCCAGTGCCCAGTGTCAGTTCATGTTTGTTGCATGTTTTTTGTTTCGCAGAATATCCATATCAAACTGAGTCCAAACGAGATAAAAATTGATGGACATTTTTTTGGAATATATATGATTTTTGGGAAGAAAAATCCACGCGAGACGGTGCCCGAGGTGGCCACGAGGCAGGGGGCGCGCCTGCCCCCCTGGGCGCGCCCCTGACCCTCGTGGGCCACCCGTAAGGCGGTTGATGCCCTTCTTTCCCTGCAAGAGAGCTAATATCCGTATAGAGATCGTGTTAAAATTTCAGCCCAATCGGAGTTACGGATCTCCGGGAATATAAGAAACGGTGAAAGGGAAGAATCTAAGAACGCAGAAACAGAGAGAGACAGAGAGACAGATCCAATCTTGGAGGGGCTCTCGCCCCTCCCGTTCCATGGAGGCCATGGAATAGAGGGGAAACCCTTCTCCCATCTAAGGAGGAGGTCAAGGAAGAAGAAGAAGGAGGGGGGCTCTCTCCCCCTCGCTTCCAGTGGCACCGGAGTGCCACTAGGGGCCATCATCGTCACCGCGATCTACACCAACACCTCCGCCATCTTCACCAACATCTCCATCACCTTCCCCCCTCTATCTACAGCGGTTCACTCTCCCGCAACCTGCTCTACCCTCTAACTGAACATGGTGCTTTATGCTTCATATTATTATCCAATGATGTGTTGACATCCTATGATGTCCGAGTAGATTTTCGTTGTCCTATCGGTGGTTGATGAATTGCTATGATTGATTTAATTTTCTTGTGGTTATGTTGTTGTCCTTTGGTTCCCATCATATGATTGCACGCGTGGATAACACCCTAGGGTTAGTTGTATGTTGATCGGACTATGTATTGGAGGGCAAGAGTGACAGAAGCTTCAACCTAGCATAGAAATTGATGCATACAGGATTGAAAGGGGACCAATATATCTTAATGCTATGGTTGGGTTTTAACTTAATGAACATTAGTAGTTGCGCATGCTTGCTAATGGTTCCAATCATAAGTGCATAGAATTCCAAGTCAAGGATGACATGCTAGCAGTGGCCTCTCCCACATAATACTTGCTATCGGTCTAGTAAAGTAGTCAATTGCTTAGGGGCAATTTCACAACTCCTACCACCAATTTTCCACACTCGCTATATTTACTTTATTGCTTCTTTACTTACAACATCCCCTACTTTTTTATTTACGTAATATTTATTACCTTGCAAACCTATCCAACAACACCTACAAAGTACTTCTAGTTTCATACTTGTTCTAGGTAAAGCGAATGTCAAGCGTGCGTAGAGTTGTATCGGTGGTCGATAGTACAATGTTTGTTCTACCTTTAGCTCCTCGTTGGGTTCGACACTCTTACTTATCGAAAACTATTGCGATCCCCTATACTTGTGGGTTATCAAGACCTTTTTCTAGCGCCGTTGCCGGGGAGCAATAGTGTGGGGTGAATATTCTCGTGTGTGCTTATTTGCTTTATCACTAAGTAATTTTTATTTGCTGTTCTTAGCTGTTTTCTATCTTTAGTTATGGGTAGGAAATGCAAAATACCAAAAAAATTAGTTGTACCTACTAAACCAATGGTTGAAGAACCACTCAAAATCTATCACACTGCTGAAGCTTATTACTTGGATCATCTTCGATCCCTATGTGCTCATGCTGAAACCCCAACTAGCTTAGTTGAGGGCAAATCTTTAGATGAGCATGCTTGTTATGTGCGACACCGAATATCTGAAAAAGGGAAAACTTTACTGGATCAAATTCATCGTTTGCAATGCTATGCTTGGAATTTATGTGAAATATATGATTATACTTGTTGTTCTGAAGACCCTAAGAAACACCTTCCCTACCAATGTTTGTTTAGTGATAATGGAATCGTACCCTCTTATGCTAAGGGTGTTTATAGTTACTATGATGTTCAACAAATTGAAGAATTTGTTGTTTTTAAGGGTGCTTACGAAATTGCTTCTTTGATTGAAAAGTATGATGCTACTCTTTACAAATCTGAAATTTTTGCCATACTTAAATATTGCTATGATAATTATGCTTCTAATGCCTATGTTGAACCATATATTGAGTACTACTCTGCTGTCCAAGAAGAGACTAATATTTTGCAGGAGTCTATGGAAGAAGAAATTGATGAAACTGTGAGCTCATTGGATGAAAAAGATGAGGAGGAGAGCGAAGAACAAAAGGAGGAAGAGTGGATTAGCTACCCGTGCCCACCTTATAATGAGAGTAACTCTTCAACTCATACATTGTTTAATTTCCCTTCGTGCTTACCGGAGGATGATTGCAATGATGATTGTTATGATCTCGTTGATTCTTTTGAAATACCCCTTTTTGATGATGCTTGCTATGCTTGTGGCCAAGATGCCAATATGAATTATGCTTATGGAGATGAACTTGCTATGGTTCCTTATGTCAAACATGAAATTGTTGCTATTGCACCCACACATGATAGTCCTATTATCTTTTTGAATTCTCCAAACTACACTATACCGGAGAAGTTTGCACTTATTAAGGATTATATTGATGGGTTGCCTTTTACCATTGCACATGATGATTTTGATGAATATAATATGCATGTGCTTTCTGCTCCTACTTGCAATTATTATGAGATAGGAACTATATCTCCACGTCTCTATGTTTCCAATATGATAGAATTGCAAGAAACTGTTTATACCATGCATTGGCCTTTACTATGTGTGCATGAATAGTTCTTTTATGACATGCCGATGCATAGGAAGAGAGTTAGACTTCGTCATTACATTATATATGTTACTTTGTGCTCACCACTAAAATACAAATCATTGTTAATTAAAATTGCCTTTGATATACCTTGGGATCCGGGTGGATCCATTACTTGAGCACTATATGCCTAGCTTAATGGCTTTAAAGAAAGCGCTGCCAGGGAGACAACCCGGAAGTTTTACAGAGTCATTTATTTCTGTTGAGTGCTTTTATATAGTTTAAAAACAACAAAAATAAATAGGGGAACCCAAAACTTTTTCAAAAAGGAAAGCGAAAGTGAGAAAGACAAGCATTGTTGAAGTGGGAGCTAGCCTTGAACTTTGTTCATGCTCACAGAAACTTTGTGAATCTTGATTACAGAAACTTTCCAACAAAAATAGTTATCCCCTTGTACAATTCCATTGTAATATAAAAATAATGTGCCAAGGTTTGCCTTTAGGATGTTTACATTTGCTTGATGGTTTGTACGGTGCAGGACAAAAACTTTGGCTGTAGTGCGCGATTTTACATTTCTTGCTGGAACGTCAAATGGTTCAGATTCTTTTTGCACTGTCTTCCTATAATTTATTTTTTATTTTTCATAATTTTGGTACAATTTTTCAAGTATCAGAAGTATGGTGAATGTTCAGATTATTACAGACTGTTCTGTTTTAGACATATTTTGTTTTTGATGCATAGTTTGCTTGTTTTGATGAAACTATCGATTCATATCACTGGATTAAGCCATGGAAAAGTTATATTACAGTAGACACAATTCAAAAACAAAATATGAATTGGTTTGCAACAGTACTTAGAGTAGTGATTTGCTTTATTATACTAACGGATCTTACCTAGTTTTCTGTTGAAGTTTTGTGTGGATGAAGTGTTCGATGATCGAGAAGGTCTCGATGTGAGAAGAACGAAGAGAGGCAAGAGCTCAAGCTTGGGGATGCCTGAGGCACCCCAAGTAAATATTCAAGGAGACTCAAGCATCTAAGCTTGGGGATGCCCCGAAAGTCATCCCCTCTTTCTTCAACAAGTATCGGTATGTTTTCGGATTCGTTTCGTTCATGCGATATGTGCAATCTTGGAGCGTCTTTTGCATTTAGTTTTCATTTTTCTTTTATGCGCCATGCTGGTATGAGATAGTCCTTGGTTGATTTATATAATGCTCTTTGCACTTCACTTATATCTTTTGAGTATGGCTTTATATAATGCTTCATGTGCTTCACTTATATAATTTGAAGTTTCGATTTCCTATTTCTCTTTACATAGACAACCACCATTTGTAGAATGCTCTTTTGGTTCACTTATATTTGTTAGAGCATGGGCATATATTTTGCAGAAAGAATTTAACTCTCTTGCTTCACTTATATCTATTTAGAGACATGACAGGAATTGGTCATTCACATGGTTAGTCATAAAATCCTACATAAAACTTGTAGATCACTGAATATGATGTGTTTGATTCCTTGCAATAGTTTTGCGATATAAAGATGGTGATATTAGAGTCATGCTAGTGGGTAGTTGTGGATTGTAGAAATACTTGTGTTGAGGTTTGTGATTCCTGTAGCATGCACGTATGGTTAACCGTTATGTAACGAAGTTGGAGCATGAGGTATTTATTGATTGTCTTCCTTATGAGTGGCGGTCGGGGACGAGCGGTGGTCTTTTCCTACCAATCTATCCCCTAGGAGCATCTGCGTAGTACTTTGTTTCGATGACTAATAGATTTTTTCAATAAGTATGTGAGTTCTTTAAGACTAATGTTGAGTCCATCGATTATACGCACTCTCACCCTTCCATCATTGCTAGCCTCTCTAGTACCGCGCAACTTTCGCCGGTACCATAAACCCACCATATACCTTCCTCAAAACAGCCACCATACCTACCTATCATGGCATTTCCATAGCCATTCCGAGATATATTGCCATGCAACTTTCATCATCATCATATACATGACTTGAGCATTCATTGTCATATTGCTTTGCATGATCGTAAGATAGCTAGCATGATGTTTTCATGGCTTGTACGTTTTTTGATGCCATTGCTACGCTAGATCATTGCATATCCCGGTACACCACCGGAGGCATTCATATAGAGTCTTATCCTTGTTCTAGATATCGAGTTGTAATATTGAGTTGTAAGTAAATAAAAGTGTGATGATCATCATTATTAGAACATTGTCCCATGTGAGGTTATCAAAATAAAAGTGGCCAAAGAATCCCCCCAAAAAAGAGAGAGGCCAAAGAAGCCTACAAAAAAAGAAAAAAAGGAAAAAAAGAAAAAAAAAAGAGAAAAAAGAGAGAAGGGGCAATGCTACTATCCTTTTACCACACTTGTGCTTCAAAGTAGCACCATGTTCTTCATATAGAGAGTCTCTTGAGTTATCACTTTCATATACTAGTGGGAAATTTCATTATAGAACTTGGCTTGTATATTCCAACGATGGGCTTCCTCAAATGCCCTAGGTCTTCATGAGCAAGCAGGTTGGATGCACACCCACTTAGTTTCAGTTTGAGCTTTCATATACTTATAGATCTAGTGCATCCGTTGCATGGCAATCCCTACTCACTCACATTGATATCTATTGATGGGCATCTCCATAGCCTGTTGATACGCCTAGTTGATGTGAGACTATCTTCTCCTTTTTGTCTTCTCCACAACCACCATTCTATTCCACCTATAGTGCTATGTCCATGGCTCACGCTCATGTATTGCGTGAAAGTTAAAAAGGTTTGAGAATGTCAAAAGTATGAAACAATTGTTTGGCTTGTCATCGGGGTTGTGCATGATGTGAGTATTTTGTGTGGTGAAGATGGAGCAAAGCCAGACTATATGATTTTGTAGGGATAACTTTCTTTGGCCTTGTTATTTTGAAAAGACATGATTGCTTTATTAGTGAGCTTCAAGTATTATTGTTTTCATGTCAAATGATAGACTATTGCTTTGAATCACTCGTATCTTAATATTCATGCCATGATTAGATTACATGATCAAGATTATGCTAGGTAGCATTCCACATCAAAAATTATCTTTTTTATCATTTACCTACTCAAGGACGAGGAGAAATTAAGCTTGGGGATGCTGATACGTCTCCATCGTATGTATAATTTTTTATTGTTCCATGCCAATATTCTACAACTTTCATATACTTTTGGCAACTTTTTACACTATTTTTGGGACTAACATATTGATCCAGTGCCCAGTGCCAGTTCTTGTTTGTTGCATGTTTTTTGTTTCGAAGAATATCCATATCAAACGGAGTCCAAATGGGATAAAAATTGATGGAGATTTTCTTTGGAATATATATGATTTTTGGAAAGAAAAATCCACGCGATACGGTGCCTGAGGTGGCCACGAGGCAGGGGGGCGCGCCTGCCCCCCTGGGCGCGCCCCTGACCCTCGTGGGCCACCCGTAAGGCGGTTGAGGCCCTTCTTTCGCCGCAAGAAACCTAATATCCGGATAGAGATGGTGTTAAAATTTCATCCCAATCGGAGTTACGGATCTCCGGGAATATAAGAACCGGTGAAAGGGAAGAATTTGAGAATGCAGAAACAGAGAGAGACAGAGAGACAGATCCAATCTCGGAGGGGCTCTTGCCCCTCCCGTGCCATGGAGGCCATGGACCAGAGGGGAAACCCTTCCCCATCTAGGGAGGAGGTCAAGGAAGAAGAAGAAGGAGGGGGGCTCTCTCCCCCTCGCTCCCGGTGGCACCGGAGTGCCACCAGGGGCCATCATCATCACCGCGATCTACACCAACACCTCCGCCATCTTCACAAACAACTCCATCACCTTCCCCACTCTATCTACAGCGGTCCACTCTCCCGCAACCCGCTGTACCCTCTAATTGAACATGGTGCTTTATGCTTCATATTATTATCCAATGATGTGTTGCCATCCTATGATGTCTGAGTAGATTTTCATTGTCCTATCGGTGGTTGATGAATTGCTATGGTTGATTTAATTTGCTTGTGGTTATGTTGATATCCTTTTGTGCCCATCAAATGATTGCGCGTGTGGATCACACCCTAGGGTTAGTTGTATGTTGATAGGACTATGTATTGGAGGGCAAGAGTGACAGAAGCTTCAACCTAGCATAGAAATTGATGCATACGGGATTGAAGGGGGACCAATATATCTTAATGCTATGGTTGGGTTTTAACTTAATGAACATTAGTAGTTGCGGATGCTTGCTAATAGTTCAAATCATAAGTGCATAGAATTCCAAGTCAGGGATGACATGCTAGTAGTGGCCTCTCCCACATAATACTTGCTATCGGTCTAGTAAAGTAGTCAATTGCTTAGGGGCAATTTCACAACTCCTACCACCACTTTTCCACACTCGCTATATTTACTTTATTGCTTCTTTACTTACAACAGCCCCTACTTTTTATTTACGTAATCTTTATTACCTTGCAAACCTATCCAACAACACCTACAAAGTACTTCTAGTTTCATACTTGTTCTAGGTAAAGCGAATGTCAAGCGTGCGTATAGTTGTATCGGTGGTTGATAGAACTTGAGGGAATATTTGTTCTACCTTTAGCTCCTCGTTGGGTTCGACACTCTTACTTATCGAGAACTGTTGCGATCCCCTATACTTGTGGGTTATCAGCCACGAGGTAGGGGGGCGCACCTGCCCCCCCCCCCCCAGGCGCGCCCTCCACCCTCGTGGGCCTCCTATTGCTCCACCGACGTACTTCTTCCTCCTATATATATCCACGTACCCCCAAACGATCAGAACAGGAGCCAAAACCCTAATTCCACCGCCGTAACTTTCTGTATCCATGAGATCCCATCTTGGGGCCTGTTCCGGAGCTCCGCCGGAGGGGGCATCAATCACGGAGGGCTTCTACATCAACACCATAGCCTCTCTGATGAAGTGTGAGTAGTTTACTTCAGACCTACAGGTCCATAGTTAGTAGCTAGATGGCTTCTTCGCTCTTTTTCGATCTCAATACAATGTTCTCGCCCTCTCTTGTGTAGATCTATTCGATGTAATCTTCTTTTTGCAGTGTGTTTGTTGAGATCGATGAATTGTGGGTTTATGATCAAGTCTATATATGAATAATGTTTGAATCTTCTCTGAATTATTTTATGTATGATTCCTTATCTTTGCAAGTCTCTTTGAATTATCAATTTGGTTTGGCCTACTAGATTGATCTTTCTTGCAATGGGATAAGTGCTTAGCTTTGGGTTCAATCTTGCGGTGTCCTTTCCCGGTGACAGTAAGGGCAGCAAGGCACGTATTGTATTGTTGCCATCGAGGATAACAAGATGGGGTTTTATTCATATTGCATGAGTCTATCCCTCTACATCATGTCATCTTTCTTAAGGCGTTACTCTGTTTTTTACTTAATACTCTAGATGCATGGTGGATAGCGGTCGATAGTGGAGTAATAGTAGTAGATGCAGGCAGGAGTCGGTCTACTTGTCTCGGATGTGATGCCTATATACATGATCATACGTAGATATTCTCATAACTATGCTCAATTCTGTCAATTACTCAACAATAATTGTTCACCCACCATAGAATACTTATGCTCTCGGGAGAAGCCACTAGTGAAACCTATGGCCCACGGGTCTATCTTTATCATATTAATCTCCTACTACTTAGTTATTTACTTTGCCATTTATTTGCCTTTATTTTACTTTGCATCTTTATCATAAAAATACCAAAAATATTATCTTATCATATCTATCAGATCTCACTCTCGTAAGTGGCCCTATAGGGATTGACAACCCCTATTTGTGTTGGTTGCGAGGATTTATTTGTTTTGTGCAGGTGTGAGGGACTCGCGCATAGCCTCCTACTGGATTGATACCTTGGTTCTCAAAAACTAAGGGAAATACTTACGCTACTTTTCGGTATCATCCCTTCCTCTTCGGGGAAAACCAACGTAGTGCTAAAAGAAGTAGCAAGAAGGATTTCTGGCGCCGCTGCCGGGGAGGTCTACGCAAAAGTCAACATACCAAGTACCCATCACATACACTTATCTCCTGCATTACATTATTTGCCATTTGCCTCTCGTATTCCTCTCCCCCCAATTCACCCTTGCCGTTTTATTCACCCTCTCTCTCTCTCTCTATCCTCCCTCTCTTTCTCTATTTGCCCCTTTTTTGTCCGCTTGCTTTTGTTTGCTTGTGTGTTAGTTTGCTTGTTTGTCGCGATGGCTCAAGATAATACTAAATTGTGTGACTTCACCAATACCAACAACAATAATTTTATTAGCACTCCGACTGCTCCTCTTACCGATGTTGAATCTTGTGAAATTAATACTGCTTTGATGAATCTTGTCATGAAAGATCCGTTCTCTGGCCTTCCTAGTGAAGATGTCGCTACCCATCTAAATAGCTTCGTTGATTTGTGTGACATGCAAAAGATTAAAGATGTGGATAATAATATTGTTAAGTTGTAGCTATTTCCTTTTTTGCTTAGAGATCGTGCTAAAGCTTGGTTTTCGTCTTTGCCTAAAAATAGTATTGATTCATGGAATAAGTGCAAAGATGCTTTTATCTCTAAGTATTTTCCTCTCGCTAAAATCATCTCTCTTAGAAACGATATTATGAACTTTAAGAAACTTGATCATGAACATGTTGCAGAAGCTTGGGAGAGAATAAAATTAATGATACGTAATTGCCCTACTCATGGTTTAAACTTGTGGATGATTATACAAAATTTTTATGCTGGATTGAATTTTGCTTCTAGAAATCTTTTGGATTCGGCCGCGGGAGGCACTTTTATGGAAATCACCTTAGGAGAAGCTACTAAACTCCTAGATAATATTATGGTTAATTATTCTCAATGGCATACTGAAAGATCTACTAATAAAAAGGTGCATGCGATAGAAGAAATTAATTTTTTGAGTGGAAAGATGGATGAACTTATGAAATTATTTGCTAATAAGAGTGTTTCTTATGATCCTAATGATATACCCTTGTCTACTTTGATTGATAATAATAATGAATCTATGGATGTGAATTTTGTTGGTAGGAACAATTTTGGTAATAATGTGTATAGAGGAAATTTCAATCCTAGGCCTTATCCTAGTAATCCCTCTAATAATTATGGTAATTCCTACAACAATTCTTATGGAAATTATAATAAGATGCCCTCTGATTTTGAATCTAATATTAAAGAATTTATTACTTCACAAACGAATTTTAATGCTATGATTGAAGAAAAATTGCTTAAGATTGATGATTTGGCTAGGAATGTTGATAGAATTTCTCTTGATGTTGATTCTTTTAAACTTAGATCTATTCCACCTAAGCATGATATCAATGAGCCTCTCAAATCCATGAGAATTTCCATTGATGAGTGCAAAGAAAGAACCGCTAGTATGCGTGCTAAGAAAGATGCCTTTATAAAAGCGTGTTCTTCTAGTTCCTATGAAAATAATGATGAAGATCTAAAAGTTATTGATGTGCCCCCTATTAAATCTTTGTTTTGCAATATGAATCTTGATAATGATAGGACTGAATATGATCCACCTTTACCTAGAAGGCATTCCAAGAATTCTGAATCTTTTGATCTTGATGCTAAATTTGATAATAGTGGGATTGAAGAAATTAAAACCCTAGATGTTGCTAAACCCACTATTATGGATTTCAAGGAATTTAACTATGAAAATTGCTCTTTGATTGATTGTATTTCCTTGTTGCAATCCGTTCTTAATTCTCCTCATGCTTATAGTCAAAATAAAGTGTTTACTAAACATATCGTTGATGCCTTGATGCAATCTTATGAAGAAAAACTTGAATTGGAAGTTTCTATCCCTAGAAAAATTTATGATGAGTGGGAACCAACTATTAAAATTAAAATTAAAGATCATGAATGCTATGCTTTATGTGATTTGGGTGCTAGTGTTTCCACGATTCCAAAGACTTCGTGTGATTTGTTAGGTTTCCGTGATTTTGATGATTGCTCTCTAAACTTACACCTTGCGGATTCCACTATTAAGAAACCTATGGGAAGAATTAATGATGTTCTTATTGTTGCAAATAGGAATTATGTGCCCGTAGATTTTATTGTTCTTGACATAGATTGCAATCCTTCATGTCCTATTATTCTTGGTAGACCTTTCCTTAGAACGATTGGTGCAATTATTGATATGAAGGAAGAAAATATTAGATTCAATCTCCATTAAGGAAAGGCATGGAACACTTTCCTAGGAAGAAAATTAAATTACCTTATAAATCTATTATGAGAGCCACTGATGGATTGCCTACCAAAGATGGCAATACCTAGATCTATTCTTGCTTGTTATGCCTAGCTAGGGGCGTTAAACGATAGCGCTTGTTGGGAGGCAACCCAATTTTATTTTTATTCCTTGATTTTTGATCCTGCTTAGTAATAAATAAATTATTTAGCCTCTGTTTTGTTTGTGTTTTTTGTGTTTAATTAGTGTTTGTGCCAAGTAGAACCGTTGGGAAGACTTGGGGAAAGTCTTGTTGAACTTGCTGTAAAAAACAGAAACTTTAGCGCACACGAGAACTGCTGTAATTTTTATTTGGAAAGTGCTATTTAGTTAATTATTTTTGAAGGTGATTAATTGATAAATTACTCACGTCCAGCAATTTATTTTAGAATTTTTGGGGTTCCAGATCTTGCACTAGCTACAGATTACTACAGACTGTTTTGTTTTTCACAGATTCTGTTTTGCGTGTGTTGTTTGCTTATTTTGACGAATCTATGGCTAGTAAATTAGTTTATAAACCATAGAGAAGTTGTAATACAGTAGTTATAACACCCATATAAATAAATAATGAGTTCATTACAGTACCTTGAAGTGATCTTTTTCTTTTCTTTCGCTAACGGAGCTCACAAGATTTTCTACTTTAAGTTTTGTGTTGTGAAGTTTTCAAGTTGTGGGTAAAGATTTGATGGAATGCGGAAGAAGGAGTGGCAAGAGCCTAAGCTTGGGGATGCCCATGGCACAACCAAGATAATCTAAGGACACCTAAAAGCCAAAGCTTGGGGATGCCCCGGAAGGCATCCCCTCTTTCGTCTACTTCTATCGGTAACTTTACTTGGAGCTATATTTTTATTTACCACATGATATGAGTTTTACTTGGAGCGTATTGTATGATTTGAGTCTTTGCTTATTAGTTTACCACAATCATCCTTGCTGTACACACCTTTTGAGAGAGCCGTACATGATTTGGAATTTGTTAAAATACTCTATGTGCTTCGCTTATATCTTTTGAGTTATATAATTTTGCTCTAGTGCTTCACTTATATCTTTTAGAGCACGGTGGTGGATTTGTTTTATAGAAACTATTGATCTATCATGCTTCACTTAGATCATTTTGAGAGTCTTAATAGCATGGTAATTTGCTTAAAATCCTAATATGCTTGGTATGCAAGATTAATAATAAAACTCTCTTATGAGTGTGTTGAATACTATGAGAAGTTTGATACTTGATAATTGTTTTGAGATATGGAGATGGTGATATTAAAGTCATGCTAGTTGAGTAGTTGTGAATTTTAGAAATACTTGTGTTGAAGCTTGTGATTCCGTAGCATGCACGTATGGTGAACCGTTATGTGATGAAGTCGGAGCATGATTTATTTATTGATTGTCTTCCTTATGACTGGCGGTCGGGGACGAGCGATGGTCTTTTCCTACCAATCTACCCCCCTAGGAGCATGCGTGTAATACTTTGCTTTGATAACTTGTAGATTTTTGGAATAAGTATATGAGTTCTTTATGACTAATGTTGAGTCCATGGATTATACGCACTCTCACCTTCCACCTTTGCTAGCCTCTCTAATACCGCACACCTTTCGCCGCTATCATACACCCACCATATACCTTCCTCAAAACAGCCACCATACCTACCTATTATGGCATTTCCATAGCCATTCCGAGATATATTGCCATGCAACTTTCCAACATACCGTTCATCATGACACATCCATCATTGTCATATTGCTTAGCATGATCATGTAGTTGACATAGTATTTGTGGCAAAGCCACCGTTCATAATTCTTTCATACTTGTCACTCATGCATCATTGCATATCCCGGTACACCGCCAGAGGCATTCACATAGAGTCATATTTTGTTCTAAGTATCGAGTTGTAATTGTTGAGTTGTAGGAAAAATAAAAGTGCGATGATCATCATTATTAGAGCATTGTCCCAAGTGAGGAAAGGATGATGGAGACTATGATTCCCCCACAAGTCGGGATGAGACTCCGGACGAAAAAAAGAGAAAAAGAAAAGAGGCCATAAAAAGAGAAAAGGCCCAAAAATAAAAAAATGAGAGAAAAAGAGAGAAGGGACAATGTTACTATCCTTTTAACACACTTGTGCTTCAAAGTAGCACCATGATCTTCATAGTAGAGAGTCTCTCATGTTATCACTTTCATATACTAGTGGGAAATTTTCATTATAGAACTTGGCTTGTATATTCCAATGATGGGCTTCCTCAAAATTGCCCTAGGTCTTCATGAGCAAGCAAGTTGGATGCACACCCACTTAGTTTCTTTTTGAACTTTCATATACTTATAGCTCTAGTGCATCCGTTGCATGGCAATCCCTACTCACTCACATTGATATCTATTGATGGCCATCTCCATAGCCCGTTCATATGCCTAGTTGATGTGAGACTATCTTCTCCTTTTTGTCTTCTCCACAACCACCACTCTATTCCACCTATAGTGTTATATCCATGGCTCACGCTCATGTATTGCGTGAAAATTGAAAAAGTTTTGAGAATGTCAAAAGTATGAAACAATTGCTTTGCTTGTCGTCGGGGTTGTGCATGATTTAAATATTTTGTGTGGTGAAGATAGAGCATAGCCAGACTATATGATTTTGTAGGGATAACTTTCTTTAGCCATGTTATTTTGAGAAGACATAATTGCTTTGTTAGTATGCTTGAAGTATTATTATTTTCTATGTCAATATAAACTTTTGTCTTGAATCTTTCGGATCTGAATATTCATACCACAATTAAGAAGAATGACATTAAAATTATGCCAAGTAGCACTCCGCATCAAAAAATCTGTTTTTATCATTTACCTACTCGAGAACGAGCAGGAATTAAGCTTGGGGATGTTTGATGCGCCTCCAACGTATCTATAATTTTTGATTGTTCCATGCTATATTATCTACTGTTTTGGACATTATTGGGCTTTATTATCCACTTTTATATTATTTTTGGGACTAACCTATTAACGAGAGGCCCAGCCCAGAATTGTTATTTTTTGCCTGTTTTAGGGTTTCGAAGAAAAGGAATATCAAACGGAGTCCAAACGGAATGAAACCTTCGGGAACGTGATTTTCTCACCGAATACAACTCAGGAGACTTGGACCCTACGGCAAGCCAACTAACAGGAGGCCACGAGGTAGGGGAGCACGCCTGCCCCCCCCCAGGTGCGCCCTCCACCCTCGTGGGCCCCCTGTTGCTCCACCGACGTACTTCTTCCTCCTATATATATCCACGTACCCCCAAACGATCAGAACAGGAGCCAAAACCCTAATTCCACCGCTGTAACTTTCTGTATCCATGAGATCCCATCGTGGGGCCTATTCCGGAGCTCTGGCGGAGAGGGCATCGATCACGGAGGGCTTCTACACTACAAAAAAAAAGACACATCTGTGACATTTTGGGCCGAACGAAAAAAAAATTCTGTCATACATATGACACTTCTATGACGATAATTGTGACAAAACCCGGTATCATCATAGATGTGGTGGGCTCCTACTTCTATGACAAAAAATCATGACAGAAAATGGGCTTTTCGTCTTGGGCGGGCCGGAGACGCAGTTGCATGACATTCTTTGGGCCGTCCATGACGGAAAAAACCGTGGTAGAAGCAAGGGGGAGGAAAATTTCAGGGAGTTCCCGGTTACGGTGGGAGGTCGGGGGCCGAGCGATGCGCGTTTCTCTCGTACATGTACGCGCGTGTGTGCGAGGCGTTGGCTCTAACTGAACCAGAGCGAGGCGTTGGGATCTAACTGAACCCGAGCGATTGCACTGCAGGCTATGCGTTACTGAATCCGAGCGATCGATCGATGGCAGTTAACTAAACCTGATCGAGCGATTCCTTCGCTACTGCTGCTAACTGAAGTCGATCGATGGGATGAATAGTGAGTGTTGCGGGGGGGGGGGGGGGGTTGGATGAATAGTGAGCGGTGGCGTTGCCTCTGGATAAACAGGACCCCGCGGTGTGGTGGAGGGTTGGATAAACAGTAGACGGTGGAGGGGTGCCCGTGGAGGGGTGGATGAACAGGACCCCATGGTGTCGAGGGCTGGATGAACAGTAGACGATGGAGGGGTGGTTGAACAGGACCCCGTGGTGTGGAGGGCCGGATGAATAGTAGACGGTGGAGGGGTGCCCATGGAGGGGTGGTTGAATAGGACCCTGTGGTGTGGAGGGCTGGATGAACAGTAGACGGTGGAGGGGTGGTTGAACAGTAGCCAGTGGAGTAGTGCACGGTGGAGGCTGGATGAACAGGAGCCCGTGGAGGCTGGATGAACAGGACCCCGTGGAGGCTGGAGGAGGTCGACGGTGGAGATGAACAGTATCCCGTGGAGTCCCGTTTTGTGGTACGCCACACCCCTCCCGATGAACAGGACCCCCGTTTCGACCGTAGCGCTCCAACACAAGTCCGTTTCCTCCGTTTTGCGGTACGCCACACCCCTCCCGATCAACAGGACCCCCGTTTTGACCGTAGGAGGTCCGTTTCCTCTGTTTTGCGGTACGCCGGACCCCTCTCGATGAACAGGATCCCGTTTCGAATGTGGCCGGTCGAACACAAGGCCGTTTCCTCCGTTCTGCGGTACGCCAGGCCTCGTTTCCATCGCCTGTTCCGTCCAAGCCCTCCCAATGAACACGACGCATTCCGTTGCCTCCCCATGAACACGACACATTCCGTTGCCTCCCCATGAACACGACGCATTCCGTTGCCTCCCCATGAACACGACGACGACGCTGTTTCTCCGTTCCCGCCCAGCCATGTACACGAGCCCTGGCTGTACGTATGCACGAGTAGGCATTCGAGAACCCACCCGTATGTACACATACGTGGCCGTATTTTCTTTCTTGCACCCTGGCCGATGTACGTATGTGTACATGATACGTGCGCGCCTCTACTACGACACATGCGTACATCTACATCGACCAGTATATATGTACGTACACGTTCGCGACCAGAATGACAATGCTACGTATGCTTCGACCAGGTGGGTCCCGACTGTCAGGCACTTCCTTGTGTGCGAAGATGTAGCTGGTGGGTCCCAGCAGTCAGGGGGTGAAATACGGTGGTCCGTCCGGTGGGTCCCCGCTGTTAGGTGGAGGAATAATTATTTTTGCACGTAATAAGGAGGCACTTCCTAGCTGCGGCCGTGGACCCAGCTGTCAGCCTCTCCACGTAGAGTCCACGTCCGATGGAAGCCGTTCCTTGACCATGTTGACCACGCCGCGCCGAGAGCACCAAGGCGGTGGACGACGGCGAGGCCTAGGAAGGGGACGACGCAGAGCCGGGGAAGACGCGGCAGTGGATGCCCACATGTAGAGGAGTACGAGGATTCACTGGTTCATTGTGGTGTGAGGTTGTCGTCGCCGCAGAATAAGGGTGTGGGTGAGTAGACGGATGGCCTGGCCAGCGGTGGGAGTAGTAGGGGGCGGTAAGGCCTCCGCCGCATCGCAATCGGCCACGGGAGGCAGGAGCACGAGGCACGACCGGCGCTGGTTTGGGCGGCTGGAGCAAGAAGACCAGAGGTTGAAGAAGCACTACGGCCATTGGATGGACATCGTACGGTCACTGGAGCTAGAATCGTGCATATTGACTAAGTTAACAAAGCCCTCCGCCGTCGTCAACTTAGTAGGCCCACAAGTCAGCCTCCCACTAAGGTGGGTCCCAGCTAGCAGGGGGTATTCATTTTTTTGAGCGTAATAAGGAGGCACTTCCTTGCGTGCGAAGATATAGCTGGTGGGTCCGAGCTATCAGCGGCGGTAACATTTTTTCGCAAAATACAGAGGCCCTTTCGGTGGGTCCCTGATGTCAGGTGGAGGAATCATTTTTTTGCGTGTAATAAGGAGGCATTTCCTTGCGTGCGGCCGTGGACCCAGCTGTCGGCCTCTCCACGTACATTCCACTTCAGATGCATGTCGGTCATTGACCACGTTGACCAGGCCGTGCCGAGAGCACCAGGGCGGTGGACGACGGTGAGCCCTAGGAAGGGAATGACACAGAGGCAGGGAAGACTCGGCAGTTGTTTCCCACACAGAGGGGAGTACGACTGTACGAGGGTTTACTAGTTCGTTTGTCGTCGCTGGAGAATAACAGCAGGTGTGGGTGAGTAGAGGGATGGCTAGGCCAGCGATGGGAGTACAGTGGGGCGGTGAGGCCTGCGCGGCAGCACAGCCGTCCACGGGGAGGAGGGAGCAGGCAGTCCCGCCGGCGCTTGTTTGAGCGGCTGGAGCAGGAAGAGCAGAGATTGAAGAAGCACGATGGCTGTTCGATGGACATCCAACAGTCACTGCTTGTGCGTCAACCTTTTTTTTAGGAAAGCCTCAAATTTGTGGAAAACAGCATACAACCCATCTTCCATTAGTTCTAATAATTTACAGCCCATTTGCTAATTCTTAAGGTTTTTTTGGAGACCATATTATTTTTGTTAGCATTACATCACATATTGTGGCCACGGTTAAAAAATTAACGAAATTTTGCATATTTCGGTGCGGTCCGAACTGTTTTTAATCGCGAAATTTCGACTCACATTCAAACTAATTTTAAAAATAAATGTATATCAATATAAAATCCCACAAATTCTTCACGCACAAAAATTAATGTAATTTAAAATCTCAAAATGAAAAAAAGATATTTTAAACTAATTGCCGGTTTGATGTATTTTAAAAATGTACAACCCATTTCTCATTACTGATGGGCCATTTTCTCGGCCAGCCGAATGAAGCTCTCCTCGTCTTGAAAGATTTGCAGCCCAACAGGCCTGACAAAGCGACTTACTTGGCAAATCACAAAAAACTGGGCTGTGGCCGTGGACCCAGCTGTCAGCCTCTCCACGTACAGTACTCTTCCGATGGAAGTCGGTCGTTGACCACATTGACCATGCCGCGCCGAGAGCACCAAGGCGGTGGGCGACAGCGAGGCCTCGGAAGGGGACGACGCGGAGCCAGGGAAGACGCGGCAGTGGATGCCCACGCGGAGAGGAGTACGAGGGTTCACTGGTTCGGCTGCGGCGTGAGGCTGTCGTCGCCGCAGAATAACAGGGGGTGTGGGTGAGTAGAGGGATAGCCTGGGCTAGCGGTGGGAGTAGTAGGGGGCGGTGAGGCCTCCGCGGCATCACAGCCGGCCACGAGAGGCCGGAGCACGCGGCACGACCGGCGCAGCTTTGGGCAGCTGGAGCAAGAAGACCAGAGGTTGAAGAAGCACTATGGCCGTTGGATGGACATCATACGGTCACTGGAGCTAGAATCGTTCATATTGACTAAGTTGACAAAGCACTCCATCCTCGTCAACTTAGTAGGCCCACAAGTCAGCCTCCCACCAG
This sequence comes from Triticum aestivum, assembly GCF_018294505.1. Classification (NCBI taxonomy): domain Eukaryota; kingdom Viridiplantae; phylum Streptophyta; class Magnoliopsida; order Poales; family Poaceae; genus Triticum; species Triticum aestivum. The sequence continues at coordinate 190,291,715 of NC_057806.1, forward strand.
ATTGGGTCCCAGCTAGCAGGGGGTATTCATTTTTCTATGCATAATAAGGAGGCACTTTCGGTGGGTCCGAGCTGACAGCGGGGGGGAACGTTTTTTTCATGAAATATGGTGGTCCGTCTGGTGGGTCCCAGCAGTCAGGGGCAAACTTTTTTTTGCGAAATACAGTGGCCCGTCCGGTGGGTCCCAACAGTCAGGGGGGAAACGTTTTTTACGCGAAATACTGGTGGCCCGTCCGGTGGTCCCTGCTGTCAGGTGGAGGAATAATTATTTTGCATGTAATAAGGAGGCACTTCCTTGCGGCTGCCGTGGACCCAGCTGTCAGCCTCTCCACGTACAGTACTCTTCCGATGAAAGTCGGTCATTGACCACATTGACCACGCCGCACCGAGAGCACCATGGCGGTGGATGACGGTGAGGCCTAGGAAGGGGACGACACGGAGCCGGGGAAGACGTGGCAGTGGATGCCCACGCGGAGAGGAGTACGAGGGTTCACTGGTTCGGCTGCGGTGTGAGGCTGCCGTCGCCGCAGAATAACAGGGGGAGTGGGTGAGTGGAGGGATGGCCTGGCCAGCGGTGGGAGTAGTATGGGGACGTTGAGGCTTCCGCGGCAGCACAGCCGGCCACGGGAGGCGGGAGCATGCGGCACGACCGGCGCTGCTTTGGGCGGCTGGGGCAAGAAGACCAGAGGTTGAAGAAGCACTAGAGCCGTTGGATGGACATTGTTGACCACACCATGCCGGGAGCACCAGGGCCGTGGACGACAGCGAGGCCTACGAAGGGAACGCCACGGAGCCGGGGAAGACACGGTAGTGGCTGCCCACGCAGTGGAGATGTAAGTGCATCTAGTGCCACCCCTAGTTGGTTTTGGAGTATTGACAACAAACCTAGTTGAGGGACTAATGTGTTTGTGAGATTGCAGGATAACACAGGTAGAAGTCCCTGATTGATTCGGATTTCCTACCAGAGATGACCCCTAAAAATGTATGAAGACATTGAAGTCAAAGGTGGTATATGAAGATATTCACATTGAAGACTATGACAAGAGAAGACACAGCATGAAGCCTATGGAGCTCGAAGACTTAGATCTTTCGTAGTTCTTTTTCTTCTGTGTTGAGTCATAGGAACCACCATACTCTTAAGTGGGGTCCAAGAGAACCAGTTAGAATGACTGAAGTGATGCTTAAACAAAACCTATGTCTTCGAGTAAGACTTTGAGAGCGAATCTTGTCCAGAGTCGGACAAGTCAGCTTTGCTTGTAGCCCAAGTAAAGTTGCCGTGTGAGTTTGAAATCTGACCGTTGGAACACGTGTCAGTTCCTTAGTGACCCAGGGTCATTTCGGACAAATCAGGTCGGGTTGCCTAGTGGCTATAAATAGCCCACCCCCTACAACCATAAACGGTGGGCTGCTCAGATTCAGAGTACGGCTTTTGTCGTTCGAGAGCAACCCACCTCGAAGCCTTTGAGAGAGAATTCCTTGCGAGGATAAAGCGCTAACCACCCAGAGCCAAAGAGAATTAGGCATCACTTAAGTCTTCTTATCTGTGTGATCTGAAGACTTATTACACTTGAGGACTGTGCATCCTCCAGCCGGTTAGGCGTCGCGTTCTGAGCATCCAAGAGACATTGTGGATTGCCGGTGAACGAAGTCTGTGAAGGTTTGGGAGTCTACCTTGAAGACTTACCAGAGTGATTGGGCGAGGTCTGTGTGACCTTAGCTCAAGGGGAATATGGTGAGGACTGGGTGTCCTGAGCTGCGTATTCAGGACTGGGTGTCCGGGACTGTGTGTCCTAAGGTTTAAATACCTAGCCGCCCTAACCAGACGTACAGTTGTCACAGCAACTGGAACTGGTCCAACAAATCATTGTCTTCAACGAGTCACTGGTTTCATCTTTCCCTTCCCTTTACTTACTGTTACTCCTTGTGAAGTCATTGTATGTTTGCACTATCTTTTGTCTTCACTGAGTGACTGCGTGTTCTGTGTGGCTTCACAATATCTTCCTACCTGATCTCTACTACATTGCTGCTATTAGTCATTGTGCTCTCACTTCATTGAATACTTGACTATGGTTTGCCTAGTGTAGTCTACCTTCCGCTGCATGGTAATAAGTTTATTTCTATCGTTCGTCTTCGAAACTTTCACGTTTTGAAGACTTTCATAAAAATCGCCTATTCACCCCCCCTCTAGTCGATATAACGCACTTTCAATTGGTATCAGAGCGAGGTGCTCCCTTGTTCTGTGTGATTCGGTTTAACCACCTGGAGTTTTAGCTATGTCGACTGCAGGGATAATTAAAGTCTCCGCTGCGTGCCCCGTCTTCGATGGAACTGAATATCCCTACTATAAGAATAAGATGCGCATGCATCTTGAAGCCATTAACGTCGACCTATGGTATGTCGTCAAGAACGGCGTTCCCAAGGCTGGAGAAGGTGTCATTGCTGCTGATGTCAAGAAGTTCGTTCAACTGGACTCTACTGCCAAGATTATCATCTGTGGTCATCTGACCAAAGGACAGTATGGCCGTGTGAGTGCGTTGGAAACATCTAAGCTGGTCTGGAACTGGCTCTCCAAGGTCAATGAAGGCGTCTCAACCCAGAGAGATCAGAGAATCAGTGTCCTTCGCAACCTCTTCAACCGCTTCAAGCGAAATGACAATGAGAATGTCCATCTCACATTTGACCGACTCACTGACATCACAAATGAGCTTCAAGCCCTCGGCGCTACTGAGATCACCAAGCATGAAGTCGTCAAGACACTACTGAGATCACTTGACAGTTCGTTTGACACCCTAGCCCTGATGATTCAAGAACGACCTGATTTCAAGACACTCGATCCGTCCGACATACTTGAGAGGCTCAACACACATGAGTTTCAGCTTTCTGAGAAAAGAGATATCTACGGTCCAAACTATGGGTGAACTCGTGCCTTGAAGGCAAAAGTTGTCTCCTCATCTAAAGAAGAATCTGACAGCAGTTCTGATGATCCTGAAGACATTGGAAAGGAACTTGCTATGCTTGTGAAGAAGTTCCAAAAATTCACCAAGAAGAAAGGCTTCAGAAAGTCTTCACGATCAAGCTCAAGGAATGATGAAGCTTCTGCTCATGACTACAAGAAGAAAACATGCCACAAGTGCAAGAAAACTAGCCACTTCATCTCTGAGTGTCCGCAGTGGGACAATGAGAACAGAAAGAAGAAGAAGAGCAAGGAATATGACTCTGACAACAAGAAGAAGAAGAAATACTCAAAGTCTTCTTCCAAGTCTTCCTCAAAGTCTTCATCACATAAGAAGAGCTCATCTGGCAAGGCACGTGCGTTTGTTGGCAAGGAAATGGATTCAGAGGAGGAGTCCGCTTCTGAGGAGGCGGAGGTGGAGTCTGAGGAGGAGTCCGATTCTGGCGTTGCAAGTCTGGCTACAGCATACGTTGCCAAGTCCATCTTCAATTCTGAAGACAATGACTTCACCACCGACACCGATGCAAACAACAAGGACTACTCTGCTCCTACCTACTGCTTCATGGCACGCGGTGCCAAGGTAAACACACGCACTACTCACTATCAAACATCTAGTGACGATGACTCTGATTGTGATTCAAGACCCAACTACAAAACACTTGCTAAAATTGCAACTGAACAACAGAAAGCCATGGAACATATTCAAAAACTGTTAGACAAAAGCGATGATCTGTTGGGCGCTGAAATGACTCAATCTGAGTCCTTAATTGAAGACATAAAAAATCTTCACGTTAAGTATGAGGAACTTGAAAGTCGTCATGAAACGCTCTCAACAACTTATGAAAAGCTTTCCTATGATTATCTTCAAAGGAAGCAAGATCTTGAGAAATTGAGAGCGGCTCATGAAGATCTTCAAAAGGAAAATGAGTCACTTCGTGCCGAACAGATCAGTTCCGCTCAGGAAGGATTTGAACCACCATGTCTTAAATGCGTTGAGCGTGATAATGCTACTTCTGTTGCTGAATGTTCTACTGCTGCTACTATTGCAATATCTTCAACTGTTGATGTGGTAACTAACCCCTCTACTGAGGATACCACTACTATTGCTGATGAGAATGCTAGGTTGAAGACATTGCTTGAAACAGGGATGTACAAAAGTCTTAAAGGACATCAGACACTATGTGATGTCCTCAAAAGGCAGATTCTGAACCGAAACCCGAGGAAAGAGGGTGTCGGGTTCATAAGGAAAATGAACGCTGATGGCTCTTACTGGAAACCCAAGCAGTATCCCGAAACCACATGGGTTGCTGCAAAGGAACCTTCAGCTGATCCATCCAATCTATCTGGCTTCACTTGTGCTAACCCCATTGTCATCGATGAATCCTTTGATGCAAACTATAAACTGTTTAAGAATCAGAATGTGAAGTGTTTGCCAGGTACATTGGTACTAACTGTAGGAATGGACCGCCCATGAAGAAGATCTGGGTGCCCAAAAGGTGTTTGGAAAATCTTCCTGTGAATGTCATCATGACACCACAGATGAAGAAGACAAACCACAGACCACAGGCTTCATACGGCCCAAAGGCTTCATACAAACAGAGGACTCACCTGAGTCGCACTAACGCAAATGTTTTGCAGGGAAACCATACTCAGGCCTATGAATATGAGCGCGGTTCATCGAACCACCATGTTCATAAGACCAAAAACTATTCTGCTTATTCTTATGAGTATTATTGTCCGCCTGCAAGACTTTTTGTTAGGGCTCCAAAGCCAAAGTTTTCAGACGCTGCACTTAGACTTATCGCTTCTAAGCCACCCTTGAAGATGTGGGTGGTTAAGAAGGCTTAACTCTCTTTTGCAGGGAAAGGTCTCCAGCAGAAAACCAAAATCTTCTGACGCTATTGCTGGGGACCTTAAACATCTTGTAGGGCGCAAGATAAAATGCCCGAATGGTCTTACTATGTACTTCGTTCCTGAATCGCTTGCTACTCTCCCTATCAGTCCTAATCTGGATCTAAGTTTTCATAACCCACTGGTTCGTCAAAATTTTTTGCTTCACAATTCTCTTCGTGAAGCCTATCCCCCTAACTACACTGTAGGGTACGACACCAGCGTCTACAGAATGGATTATTGATAGTGGGTGTACAAATCGCATGACTGGCAAAAGAAGCCTTCTTATGGACTCAACCTTACGTCCATCCGACAAGAGCCACATCACATTTGCTGACACTGGTAAAAGTAAGGTATTGGGTCTAGGTAGAGTTGCAATCTCAAGGGATCAACACATGGATAAAGTCATGCTTGTTGAATCCCTTGGCTTCAACTTAATGTCTGTCTCGATGCTTTGCGATTTAAACATGATCGTAATATTTGGAAAATATCGTTGCCTTGTTCTAATGGAATCTGACAAGTCTCTAGTATTTGAAGGGTATCAAAAAGATGATTTGTACGTGGTAGATTTCTCAGCAGGACCACAGCTTGCTGTATGTCTTCTAGCAAAAGCTTCAGAATGCTGGCTCTGGCATCGGAGGCTTGGGCATGCTGGCATGAGGAACCTCCACACCCTTGCAAAGAAGAAGCATGTCATAGGCATCCAGGGCGTCAAGTTCAAGAAAGATCATTTATGCGGTGCCTGTGAAGCAGGAAAGATGACGAGGGCCAAACATCCCTCAAAGACAATCATGTCTACTACTCGACCCTTCGAACTGCTTCACATGGATCTTTTCGGTCCCACTCATTACTCAACTCTTACTACTACTGCTTGTCTCTATGTCTTTGTCATTGTTGATGATTATTCTAGATATACTTGGGTGCACATAATCCTTTACAAGACTGAAGTGCAGGATGTCTTCAGACGCTTCTCCAATCGAGCAATGAACAACTATGGCGCCAAGATAAAGCACATCGGAAGTGACAATGGCACTGAATTCAAGAACACTGGCCTTGATACATATCTTGATACCTTGGGCATCACACATGAATTCTCAGCCCCGTACACACCACAGCAGAATGGCGTCGTCGAACGCAAGAACAGAACACTCATTGAGATGGCCAGAACGATGCTAGATGAATACAAGACTCCAAGAAAATTCTGGCCTGAAGCCATTGATACTGCATGCCATACAATCAATCGTGTTTATCTTCACAAGCTTCTGAACAAGACATCTTATGAGCTCCTTACTAGCAAGAAGCCAAATGTCAGTTACTTCAGAGTATTTGGCGCCAGGTGCTGGATCAAGGACCCACATCACACCTCAAAGTTTGCACCAAAAGCACATGAGGGTTTTATGCTTGGATATGGAAAGGATTCGCACTCCTACAGAGTCTTCAATCTCTTTCATTATAAAGTGGTTGAAACAGTGGATGTGCGGTTCGATGAGACCAACAGTTCATAAAGAGAGCACCTGGAAAATGTGCTAGATGAAGTTCCATCCAGTGAATCAATCAAGCTAATGGAAACTGGAGAAATTATACCTTCTGAAGCTCATCCTGAAGAAGAACTTATCATCTCAGCACCTGATCAACCTGAAGACAATGCTCAGCCTGAAGACATTCCCTCTAACAACGACAATAATCAGCAAGAGCAAAATCTTCGCCCTGTACATCCTCGTGTTGCCAACGAAGTGCAGATTGAAAGAATAATTGATAGCATCAATGCACCCGGTCCACTCACTCGTTCAAGGGCAACTCAGCTAGCAAATTTCTGTGGGCACTTCGCATTCGTCTCAATAACAAAACCCAAGAAAGTTGAAGAAGCCTTCATGGAACCTGAATGGATTCAAGCTATGCAAGAAGAGCTTCAACAGTTTGAGCTGAATAATGTATGGGAACTGGTTAAGCGTCCCGATCCTCGGAAGCACAACATAATAGGCACAAAATGGATATACTGCAACAAACAAGATGAGCATGGTCAAGTTGTCAGAAACAAAGCTCGTCTCGTTGCTCAAGGATATACTCAAGTGGAAGGCATTGACTTCGATGAAACATTTGCTCCTGTGGCTAGACTTGAAGCCATACGCATACTGCTGGCCTATGCAAATCATCACAACATACTTCTTTATCAAATGGATGTGAAGAGCGCCTTTCTCAATGGCAAGATTGAAGAAGAAGTGTATGTTGCACAACCACCTGGCTTTGAAGATCCAAAACATCCTGACATGGTATACAAGCTCAACAAGGCACTGTATGGCCTCAAACAAGCCCCTCGGGCCTGGTATGACACACTCAAATACTTCCTGAAGAGCAAAGGCTTCATACCTGGTTCCCTCGACCCCACTCTCTTCATGAAGACATATGATGGTGAACTGTTTGTGTGCCAAATATATGTGGATGACATTATCTTTGGCAGCACCAATCAGAAGTACAGTTAAGAGTTTGGATATATGATGCAAGAGCAATATCAAATGTCTATGATTGGAGAGCTGAAGTTCTTTCTCGGTCTTCAAATACGACAGCAACGCAACGGCATCTTCATATCTCAAGAGAAGTATCTCAAAGATTGCCTGAAGAAGTTCGGTATGCAAGACTACAAAGGCTTCACGACGCCAATGCCAGCCAAGCATCATCTGGGTCCCGACGACAATGGAAAGAGTTCGATCAAAAGGTATACCGCTCCATGATTGGTTCTTTACTTTATCTATGTGCATCTAGGCCAGATATTATGCTTAGTGTTTGCATGTGTGCTCTATTTCAAGCGGCACCAAAGGAGTCGCATCACTTAGCTGTGAAGCGAATTCTTCGATATTTGGCTCACACCCCAACTCTAGGATTATGGTATCCAAAGGTCTCAGAGTTTGATCTGGTTGGATTCTCGGATGCTGATTATGCTGGTGACAAAGTTGATCGCAAGTCTACATCAGGCACATGGCACTTTCTGGGACGATCACTTGTATGTTGGTCTTCAAAGAAGCATAACTGTGTATCTCTCTCCACTGCTGAATCTGAATACATTGCTGCTGGATCTTGCTGCGCTCAGCTTCTGTGGATGAAGCAAACGCTCAAAGACTATGGCATTCATCTGAAGCAAGTGCCACTCTACTGCGACAACGAAAGCACCATCAAGATTGCCAACAACCCAGTTCAGCACTCGAAGACAAAGCACATTGAAATTCGTCATCACTTTCTTAGAGATCATGTTGTGAAGGAAGATATTGATATCATACACGTCAATACTAAAGAGCAATTGGCAGATATCTTCACCAAGCCCTTGGATGAGAAGAGATTTTGCAAGTTACGGTGTGAGCTAAATATCCTGGAATCCTAAAATGTCCTGTGATCAGGCACACATCCTAACCCTTATGCATATTGATGACTTAGATGTGCAACACACGAAGTAAAGTATATCTTCAATCAATGAAGACATACATTCTAAGTGTGAATACATTAATGTGGAATTTGACTTCGGAGTGCCATGATAATTGTGCGCCGTGTCTGGGTCTAATACTTCCTATACGGTGGGTAACGCCACCACCAAATGTTCTATTTGAAGTGTTTCACTCATGGCGTTACCTTGCTATGTCTTCACATTTGGTTTGGCTTCAATCTCAACATGTTTTCATGATTATCTTCACTATGTTGATTATATACATATATACTAGTGTTCTGTCCTCTACAGCATTCACTTATAGCTATGTCTTCTTGTTGAATCTTTTGAACTAAGTGAATGTGATCGGACCCTAACCTCTCTGTGCTTTCTATCTCAAACTTTCTCTCTCCAAATCATATGCATTCTATTGAAACTGTCGAATGTCTTCTCTGCGTCCTTGTCAGCAGAAGATATAGAGACAAACCTTAAGTCCGTTTTCAATGCTCATTCCTCCACATGAAACCCGTAGAAGTAGGAACGACCACCCGACAATCCAGGCGTGCGTGGGACGTGGAACAAACCCCAAAATTCGGCATGATGGCCACGTGTTCCTCATATGCGAATCACCAGGGGCACCTGTGTAATAACGCAGTGCCGCCCCTGTACCTATAAATACACACTTCACAGCGGTCATTATCTCTTCTTCCACTCTCGCACGAACCCTAGCGCCACCACTAGCCCTCGACGACGCCGGCGACGAAGCGCTTCGCTGCCGCAACCTCTCCGACGCCATCTTCACGCCGACCGCGGACATCGTCCTCTCCGCCGTCACCGTAGGTGTCCTCCGTCACCAAGTTAGGGCACGGAAGATCGAACTGATCGGCCTCCTCTTCCACTCCGTCTAGCAGTTCTTAGTGTGGTAAATAAAACTTCCTTTTTACGGCCCCGTTGATCCTATGGCTTTGTCACTTTCTACCACAAGCAGTTTCTATTCACACAAGTTGGATCTCTCTCATACTGCATCTCATAACATGCCTACTATATTCACTTATGCTTCACAAAGTAGTTAGATTCCTCACTTGTACTGATCTCTGGATTTGTACAAATCTGGAACCAACTCCTTATCTATGAGTGAATGTCTTCGCACGATGAGGTCAATGTCTTCTAAACTGATTTATATTCAAAATCTTCTGAGAATGCATATGACCTCTTCCCCTTCCCTCGCACCTTAATGCTGTCACAGGTACATGTCCGTGGGAGAATCCCTTGGTTCTCATAGTCTGCATTCATTTGCAGAATTCTTACAGCATCATATAGATTCTCCCGAAGCCAGTTCCTGTCTGTCCAGCAAGCGAAAGCCCTTGAAGCCTTTGAACGTATTGAAGCCTTTCAGTTTAAAGTTCATGGCTTCAGAGAAATCAGCAAGGGAGGGTGGTAGAAAGCATCGTGGAGAAACATCAAGAGATCTGCCAGATGACCTCTCAGAACTGTACAAGACAGATCCTGAAGAGGATTACAATCAGCGCAAAACACGAATCGAATGGATTCGACGCTATTGGGCAGAACAGTGGTTCAAGTACATATTTGTGACAAAGGAATATGCTGAAAAGAATGCCATCAAGCGACCATGGGGAGACATCCTCTACAAAAATCTTCAACCCAGGACCAGAGATGAAGCCATTGAACAAGGCTTCTATCCCTGCATGGTCCGTGGACCACAGCCTGCGGATGCTGACCCATCGTCACTGCTATGGTGTCGTGACGACATTCTGTTCAAGCGCAACTTTCAGTTTGCCCAGAAATCAACGAAGCAGAACAAGAAGACATTGGGACTAGACTTCAACCCTGGTCCTTCTGCTCCAAGGGCTGACGACACACGGGATGCAGAACCCAATGTCGTCGGTCCTTTCTACAACCTTGAAGGTCTCATCACCCATATCTTGGTTCAAGGGATAGCCGTGAATGAGCCTGCAGCTGACGCTGAATCAGAAGCGCCTGCAGCGCCGAAGCCAAAGAAGTTGAAGAAGCCTAAAGCTTCAAAGCCAGCCCCTTCACCAAAAATCTCACGGGCGAAGCCACTGGCAACTGCACCTCCTGAAGATAGTGTGCAGTCTGAAGATTTGTCACGCATCTCCATGCCCCAGAAGGTCAAGATGCCTCTGCCACACACCGGCCAAGAGCTAACTGCTGCTGCCATTCTGCGCAATGATGCCATTGATTTATCAAGTGATGAAGATCTTGCAGATGAAGCTCTTGAGCAACTCATCAAGAGCAAAGAAGAAGCAGAAATCTTCAATGATCTGCCACTCTTTGATGTAACAATCATCCACAACTTCATTGATGAGTGGTTTGACACGCCAAATATCAGCTTCAAAGATCTCCAACCACCCATTGGCCTCAGTGTTGCCTTCCATGGCGCCATTGCTTCAGAGTTAGCCATCGCCCAGCGCATTGTTGAACTGAAGCAGAAGATTGACTTTGAGAAATCTCAGTTCAAGAAGCATATGGCCAAGCTCAGCGTGCAAGACGTGAAGAACTTCAAGATTATGCTGCACGAGCTCAAGGAAGCCTTTCTAAAGAAACTTGCAGAAGCTCAGGGTTCTCGTGAGTGCATGAAGGTCCTGGTTGATAGGTGTGTGCAACCCTACAATGAGGCTGAGAAGCACAAGGCCCTTGGGCGTCCTGGCATCGACCCCAGGATGGCTGCCAAGAAGAAGAAGAAGCCCGCTATGGCTGAACCAGAAGCACCAAGGCAGGAAGCAGATCCCCTTGTCTTCCCAACTAGCATGACTGGCCCGAAGCCAAAGGCCAGGACAACCGCTTTAGAACTGAAGAAGACCAGGACTGCTGAGGCTGAAGCAAGGAAGAGAAAACATCTTGAAGCCTCTGCTACTGCCCCCGCCAAGAAGAAAAGAAATACCAAGAAGGAACGGGCTGCTCCCACAGAGCCCTTGATTGTTGAACCCATTTCCATGGTTCACCCCGACGCTGATCCACAGGAACGTCAACTGACTGTCCATGAGCCTGCTTTCACAGAGGCTCATGAAGCTGAAGACTTTCCAGCAGCTGATCCCATCGCTGCTGAAGACATTGGTCACCATGACCATGTTGAAGATGATGTAGCCCTTCCTCAGCTAGAGCACCAACAGGTATCATCGCCTGTGCTAACGCACAGCGAACTCATCAGCATTGGTCGTCCACTGATGCCAATTGCACAGGATGCTTCATGGGCGGATTGCCCACAAGAGGAAGAAGACTTTGAGGCCCAGCCAACACCAACTCCAGAGGCGTCACCCGCGTCGCGCAGGCTTCGCAAAGGTTCAAGGCCTCAAGTCTCTGCGACTGAAGATAAAACTGCTAAAGACAATCCGGCTGCATCAGCCGCTAAAGAAGAAGTCCCACAAGTTGCCACTCCCCTGTCCCACCAAGAAGCGGTTCTCGAGGAGAACGTGATCGTGACCGACCCTCCTGCTCATCAAGTGGAGGTTGAAAATCTTGACGCTGTCATGGCTGAAGCTAATGAGAAGCCCTCACCAACAAAAGCACCAGAAGTCAGCGAAGCCACTGATCTCGCTGCTTCTGTTCCTGCGTCTGCTACCGGTCCCCAGTTCGACTATCATGTTGAGCACAGGCCTCAGGTACAGAAGCCAATCCCAAGATTTCCCAGGTTCCCAGGTCCTGCATCAGCACCTGGCTCCTTCAATATCAATGGCTTCAGAGCAGACAACACATTCTTCAATAGCTTTAGGAACCCCTACTCAAGGGAAAGAATATCATCTAATCGGTTCTGGAGCTATCCGCGGCGAAGATATTACTCATGCGTTCTTTACAACCAAGGTCGCATCTTCCCACACAAGCGCCTTGACATTGAAGCAATAGCTGGTTTGCCCTGTCTGGAAGAAGCTCTGGATTGCTTCAAAGAGGTTGGACTGCTGCCGTTCGTCACTGACCAAGAGCATTGGAATGAAGAGTTGCTGCTCCAATTCTATGCCACACTTCACATCCGCGGGTATAACAGAGATCCGAAGACTTGGGTCCTGGAGTGGATGACAGGAAACGTTCATCATGAAGCCAAAGCCTTTGACATCATTGAGCTCACTGGTTTGCCCACTCCTGGCGATCTCTGCGAGCATGGCTGTGAGCTTCATAGTGAAGCTGTTGAGAGCATCTTTCAGAAGACTGAACCTAATATGAGTCAGATGCTCAGTATGATGAAGCCATTGCCCCAAGATGCTGCTTATCCCACGGAGTTCTTCATTGAAGACCTTGAGTATCTGCCAAGGACCATTTATCACATCATAAGGCGAACTCTCTGGATAATCAAAGGGCATTCTCCCCATGCCAAGCTGGAAGGTGCAATGAATACTTTGGTCTTCTATATTATTCATGGAAAATGCTTCAATACATACGATTTCTTCATTCGCCAACTTGCTGCATCTGGCTCTGATCTATTTGGTTTGAAGTTCTATGCCCCTTGGGTGATGCAGCTGATCAAACTTCACTCCGCTATCTCATATCAGCCCTCTGCCCGCAATCATCGGATCTTTTAGCCTGATGTGGATATGTCTATTGAAGCCATCTATCCTGAGCCTGCCAAGGAACCTCTAAGTCTTCAGAATGCAGAGCCTCAAAGTTTTTCTCAGAACGTTGAAGGCGTTGAAGCCGTAACTCGTGTGTATCCTTTGGCTGGCACTACACGTGCACCGCATCCTGCTCTAACTGAAGCCACTGATAGCACCATTGCCCAACAACCCAAGAAGCGCACTCGTGTTCTCAATGACCGAGAGCTTCTGGTGGCTCTTCATCAGAAACAGGATAGGCATCATGACTGGCTGAAGCGTCAAATGCAAAGCCTCTTGGTGGATGTTAATCGCATTCGCAATCTTGCCACCAAGAATGCCTTTGTTGCTCATGAAACCTCTCGATGCACATGGAAAGGGCTGACGCTGCTATGTTCTAAAAATGATCTTCAAGAGGATGGCTTCTCTGAGCGATTCAAGTTTGACTCCACACCTCCTCGAAGGGCAGTGCTGTGACGAACTCCATCCCTTGAAGACTCTGAGTTCTCTTCCTCTGCTGCAACTGTGAATGCCAGAGTGATCGAGGATGAAGACGATGCTACTTCATCGCCACCTCCCTCTTCTGCACCGCCGAACACTACTGACGACCCTGCTGCATCACCTACTCTTCATGGGAACGAGTAGATGCTCTATGTCTTCGAACCTTTTTGGTCCTTACTGACAAAAGGGGGAGAAGCATATGAGTTTGATAGTCTTCAAGCGGGTCCATATGGGCGGGTGCTTTATATTTTGCTTCGTGCTTACAACTCTCGTTTTGATACATTTGGTTCTTTGAGTTGTAACACTTAAACTCGATGGTCGTCTGCTACTTATTTGCCACCTTGTGTTGCGATGATAAATTCCGCATGTGCGACGATAAATTCCGCACTTAGATCATTTTGCAGACGTCCATTTTCCATTATGCATGTCATTATCTTCACATACTTTCACATGCATAGTGGATTGTCATCATAAGTTGAAGTGGATCTCCACAAGCACAACCTGCCATGTGCATTTGCATTCCAAAAGCAAATTACTTATATGCACATCTTCAGGGGGAGCCCTTGCAACTTATGAAGACAATTCCTTATCCTTTACAATTTCACATATTATATTCCCCGTTGAAAACTTCAACTAGTTTGTCATCAATCACCAAAAAGGGGGAGATTGTAAGTGCATCTAGTGCCACCCCTAGTTGGTTTTGGAGTATTGACGACAAACCTAGTTGAGGGACTAATGTGTTTGTGAGAATTGCAGGATAACACAGGTAGAAGTCCCTCATTGATTCGGTTTTCCTACCAGAGATGACCCCTAAAAATGTATGAAGACATTGAAGTCAAAGGTGGTATATGAAGATATTCACATTGAAGACTATGACAAGAGAAGACACCGCATGAAGCCTATGGAGCTCGAAGACTTAGATCTTTCGTAGTTCTTTTTCTTCTGTGTTGAGTCATGGGAACCACCGTACTGTTAAGTGGGGTCCAAGAGAACCAGTCGGAATGACTGAAGTGATGCTTAAACAAAATCTATGTCTTCGAGTGAAGACTTTGAGAGCGAATCTTGTCCAGAGTCGGACAAGTCAGCTTTGCTTGTAGCCCAAGTAAAGTTGTCGTGTGAGTTTGAAATCTGACCGTTGGAACACGTATCAGTTCCTTAGTGACCCAGGGTCATTTTGGACAAATCAGGTCGGGTTGCCTAGTGGCTATAAATAGCCCACTCCCTACAACCATAAATGGTGGGCTGCTCAGATTCAGAGTACGGCTTTTGTCGTTTGAGAGCAACCCACCTCGAAGCCTTTGAGAGAGAATTCCTTGCGAGGATAAAGCGCTAACCACCCAGAGCCAAAGAGAATTAGGCATCACTTAAGTCTTCTTATCTGTGTGATCTGAAGACTTATTACACTTGAGGACTGTGCATCCTCCAGCCGGTTAGGCGTCGCGTTCTGAGCATCCAAGAGACATTGTGGATTGCCGGTGAACGAAGTCTGTGAAGGTTTGGGAGTCTACCTTGAAGACTTACCAGAGTGATTGGGCGAGGTCTGTGTGACCTTAGCTCAAGGGGAATACGGTGAGGACTGGGTGTCCTGAGCTGCGTGTTCAGGACTGGGTGTCCGGGACTGTGTGTCCTAAGGTTTAAATACCTAGCCGCCCTAACCAGACATACAGTTGTCACAGCAACTGGAACTGGTCCAACAAATCATTGTCTTCAACGAGTCACTGGTTTCATCTTTCCCTTCCCTTTACTTACTGTTACTCCTTGTGAAGTCATTGTATGTTTGCACTATCTTTTGTCTTCACTGAGTGACTGCGTGTTCTGTGTGGCTTCACAATATCTTCCTACCTGATCTCTACTACATTGCTGCTATTAGTCATTGTGCTCTCACTTCATTGAATACTTGACTATGGTTTGCCTAGTGTAGTCTACCTTCCGCTGCATGGTAATAAGTTTATTTCTATCGTTCGTCTTCGAAACTTTCACATTTTGAAGACTTTCATAAAAATCGCCTATTCACCCCCCCTCTAGTCGATATAACGCACTTTCAGGAGAGTACGACGGTTGACTGGTTTGGCTGTCGTCGCCGGAAAATAACAGGAGGTGTGGGTGAGTAGAGGGATAGACAGGCCAGGGATGCGAGTATGATGGGGTTGTGAGGCCTTCCCGGCAGCACTGCCGGCCACGGGAGGCGGGAGCAGGCGGTTCTGACGGTGCTGGTTTGGGCGGCTGGGGCAGGAAGATCAGAGACTGAAGAAGCACGATTGCAGTTAGATTGACATCTAACGGTCTGACGCTGGTAGAGTCGGTTGTTGACTAAGTTTCTTTTTTGAGAAACCTTGTGTACGCATGAACTTAGTTGGCCCACAAGTCAGCCTCCAAATCTGTGGCAGACAACATAAAGCCCATTTTCTATTTTTTATAATTTGCAGCCCATTTGCTAATTCTTAAGTAATTTATTACAGCCCATTTTCTGCCCAGGACCATGGTCAAAAAGTCCAACCTTATTTTGCATATTTCGGTGGAGTCCGAACTGTTGTAATCCCGAAATGATAAAAATTATTTTAAGAACTTATTGATTTGCCAAAAAAATCATTTTGTTTTTGTAAGCAAATAAGACGTGGGACAATTTAGTTGGTTTAAGGGAAAACCAGTGGTAAAAAAATCAGCGCTGGGTGGGAAAAAACAACAAAAATAAGGATGTAAATATGAAAAGGGAATTTTATGTGTTTTCAATATAATGATACATGTATATGAACTAGTAAAACTATAGGTACACATTAGAAAATGGATGTAGGACATGCGTTTCAAGAGGAAAATAGAACTGGGCTGTGTGTTTGATTCAGTAAAAAAACTGCCTGCGGATGTTGTAAGACAAAATATAACTAACGCTGGCGGGCCAGAGGCCAGTAGATACCTGCTGGATCTTTGTGCCCCGTTGTCGTCATGGGCTGGGCCTGTTAAAAACAAAACAACCCTGGGCAATCTATAGCCCAGTTGAAACTTGCTCGACCTGAAAAAACAATATACATGCTCAATAAACGAGAGAATTCTGCAAGTACAGACTGATAACTGGGATGCAGCAAGAATATTGTTTTTTATCGTGATAATAAGTGCATGCACTTGTTTCGAAAAAATTGGAAAACTGGGAATTCGAACGGCGGGTGATTATGCTACCCATCAAATAAAAATCAGGTGCCTGAAAATTCATTTCGAAACAAATGATTCAGCTTTATATCCACGTCGACCCTCGGCATGATGGTTGGAAGCAAATGCAAGTTCATACCAAAAGATCGTTAACAACAATACCAACTTGCGGACGACAAGGTAGTACAACTACCAATACCAAACTAACTTATAATCTTTTTACTCCTGGCCCTAGTGTTCGTCTGGTAGAAAATCTTGCAGAGGACCAGCTCCTGCTCCTTCTCTTGCTCCAGGTCCAAGAGGTGGTACTGGTGCATCACCCAGTTGGTTCTCTGCTGGTCGAAGTTCTTGTTGGTGTGCAGCACCAGAACCTTTTTTGCTGCCCGTCTGCCGGCCATTGACCATCACCGGCAAGGTATTGCCGGTCTTGTGCCACATCGCGTGCATGCCGCACTCCGACCATATCTTGCGATGCGTCCACGCGCCCCTTTTGAACGCCCTGGAATTGCACTGGAAGAAATGCTTCCTTAGGCCACTCAGTGTGATACCTGCAGTATTGTGGAATATAGGTTTTAGTGTACCTAGTTGGCATTTTCATAACATCTTTGGCATGTTGCAGTCACTTGTTTCACTTTTTATTAACTGTCAAATTGTAATTGCTTCACCAGGTCTGCGTCTAAAAAGAAAAATAGAGCTATAAACAAAGGAATATGTTTGTGCAAGTAGACGGTCGATCGGTGTCTTACCTGGAAGTTTCTCAGGTTGGGTGTAACATATGCCGTGCTCGCTGTCGATGGTTGGTATGAACAAATCTATGAGAGACTGAAATCTCACGCTGTCGGCACTCACTTTGGCCTCAAGGTGCTCGATCAGCTCCTGATCTGTGGGATCGAACTTGACACCAGCCGGCAGCACGGGCCAATCCTTCTTCGACTTGCATCGGTAATTCCAGTTATATGGTACTCAATGTATGATCAATCGACTGTTTTAAGTGAATGATGAAAGATTTCGATAGATAAGTGGTACTCCAAATCAGAAGTCCAGAATACCCGAACACGCCACCAGGACTCTTGTGTCACCTCACGCGCAGCGTGTTGTCACGTCAATTCAATGTGTGGAAATGATGAATAATTTGACCGACGTATACTAGTACTGCTACTGTACTACTTACTAGTCGTATTTAGTGTCACAATTTATACATAGGTTTAACTAACAAGTATGCACTTAAAGCCTAACTGATATATATATAGAGTGGCACTATTCTAATCCCAGGATTAGAATAACTATTTGGATCACGGAGCGCTATATAGGGGCGATTTGTTGTTCCTGAGATCACGTAAAAAAAATCCCGACAAATCATCCCCCACCTCCCGCACCTCTCGCCCTCCCTGCATCACCCTCCATCACCGCCTACGCCCCGACCCCGCACACCGCCAACACCGAACACCCCCCCCCCCCGGCCCTGACCCCGCCCGCCGCCGCTACCGCCCCAGCAATTGTAGGTGCCGCCGCCCCAGGAAACCCCCAATCCCAATTCGCCGGCGCGGCCCCGGACCCCGCCAGCACCCTGCGTGTAGGCATCTCCACGCCCAGCGCGACCCCTTCACCACCAACATCACGCCGCCACCATCTCGCGCGCCGCCACGGCAACTGCCGCCCTCCGTGAGCGCCGGTGCACATGGATCCGGCAGGATCTCGACCGGACATGTCCAGGGATGACCTCTGCGGGCGTTATGGTCACCGCAGACTGCGCCCAACCATCGCAGTGGACTGCTCCGCATCACCAGCGGGTTGGCCTGCGACTGCTTCCGAGCCCAGCAAACTGGATCCGCCGTTTCTCACGCGTGAGAGGTGGTGCTTCTCGGGCGAGCCCCTCCATCCTCGACCACGCTGCGCCGATGACGCCTTGCTCCCTCTTGTTCCTCCTCCATCCCCCGAGCACAACTTCGATGATCTTGTCGACCGGCGAGCCATCTGTCCCTACTACTGCATCACCCTCGCCCCATCCCCTACCCGTGCTGCCACCATCCCAGTTGCCCCCAGCGCCAGTGCCGAAGGGCGCCCTACAAAATCCCTTCTCTAATCCATGTAGTCTGTGCCTCGCACGATCACATCAACAGAAGTCCCCCGTGCGGGCCCCCGTCGTCGCTCCCTGTCCCCCATCGGCGAGGATGACAGAATCTCGTGGCGCACGCATTGGAGCAGTTTAGTTTCTGTTGTGTGGGCGTGAGTTGCTATGTGAGCCCCAAAAAATGACATTTATCAAATGTTGGGTATTTGTATAAAGAATTGTTTGTAGAAATTTGTTGTGTTTATTAAAAATACAGAAGTTCACCATTCGAACTTCTGCAGTTCAATTTGTACTAAAAAGATAGAAAATAAAACAACAGTAAAGTTCACTAAAAAAATAAAACAACAGTAAAGTTCACAAAAATCATGGAAAAAGATGATTGTGTTATTTTTGGCGTTTGCTCATATGACGAGTTTAAATGCAGAAGCTTAGATATTTTTGGTTGAAACATATGGAAACAATATTTACAATGTGAAAAGGTAAATTTAATAGTAATCCATTTTTTCGTCTATAAAATACAAAACTAAGAACTTCAGATTTAAATAACACATTAGTTCAATATCTATATAAAGAAATAGATTTTCCCTATTTCTAAACGATAAAACCAAGGTCAAATTAAAAATAACAGAGTAGTTCGATGCTCATTAATTTTTTTGATTTTTCTCGTTTCTAAAAAATAACCAATTTATTTAAAAGTTAGATTTTCCTCATTTCTAAAAATAAGAGAGAAGGCCAACTCAAATAACAAAGTAGTTCAAAAAAAGTTTCTAAAAATAGATTTTCAGAAAAAAAAAAACTAGAAAACTTGAAATATCCGAGAAGGTCAAAAAAACATGGAAGTTCAAATTTTGAAAATGCTAGAAGATTAATCTGAAATAACCGAGAAGGTCAAAAAACCATGAAGTTCAAATATAAAGACCTAGAAAATTATTGGCTTATTTAAAACCATATTTTTCTAAGAAGTTCAATGTAAAAGAAAAGAGAAGTTTGAAGGTTAAAAAACTTGGATGTTTTCTCATTACAAAATAATAAAATGAACAAATTGAAATTAAAAAAAGGAAAAACTGAAGTTTTAAATTATTTTCTCATTTAAAAAAAACAGAAGTTCAAAATAAAATAACGACGTGGTTCGATGTTTATTAAAAAAAACTAGGATTAAAAGTTTTGCATAATAAAATGATAAAGTTCAAATTAAAATAAATGAGAAGTTGACGTATACGGGAAACTCAAATTATTACCGTCTCTAAGAAAGATAAAATTGTGAAGTGCAATTTAAAAAAAAAATTGATGCTTATTTAAAAACATATTTATTTCTAAGAATAAGGCTAAGAAGTTCAAATTAAAATAACATAGAAGTTTGAAGTATATAAAAAACTCAGATTTGTTGCTAGAAGTGCACGTGCTCCTTCATGCATGGTTCAGAATTTATATCGCGGGACATCCGACCTCCAATTACATGTGTTAAAATGGCAAAAATTGATGTCCGACCTTCAATTGCGTGTAATCCGATGTATACACAAAAATATGACAGAAGTTCATAGTGAAAACAGTGGGAAGTTCAAGTACTGCAAGGAATGCATTTCAAATGAGAATAAAAAGTATAGAAAAATAAAAGCTTAAAAGGTTTGTTGAAAGAAGTTCGAGTGCTCTGTCCGGGGAAGTTCAAAAATTCTTGCGAGAGAGGTTCACCTTGTATTTCCAAGTTCGAGTTTTCCATATAAAAATCCAATACAATTTTTTACTCAAAAATATAAAAAGTTGAAGTTCAAATTGAAACAACAGAGAAGTTCGTAGTTTATTAAAACCTAGGATTTACCCGTTCAAAAAATAAAAAACACAATGCCATTTTTTGCACTTTAAAAACAACTCATAAATGAAAAAAATGGTTGCTAGAACTTCAAGTGCTTAGCGAGGAAAAGTTCAAAAATTCTTGTGAGAGAGGTTCACCGTGTATTTAGATGTCCAAAATACATAAAAAAATATGTTGTTTTTTGTGTTTTAAAATAACTCTCTCAAAGCAGAGAGAAGTTCAACGTGATAAGAACTGAAAGTTCACGTACTACATGGTGTGTGTTTCATATAAGAAAAATACAATAAAGTGAAATAGAGTGAAGTTCAAACAGACATGCCCCAGAAGTTCAACTACTTCATGCAGTGCAAAAAATAGCACGTCAAAAAAAGTGAAGTTCAAACAGACATGCCCCAGAAGTTCTACTACTTCACGCAGTGCATTTCCGTTCGCGATGAACGTAGAAATCATGATCTCGCTATTTTTCTAATTTACCTCAAAACGGCAGCAATATTATTTGTGTAAATTCAAGTCCTCTGTCGGAGAAAGTTAAAAAAATTGTGAGAGAGGTTTGTATAAAATAAATATCATTTGTGTAACATTGACGAACGGATGAGAAAATTACAAAAGAAAATACGTCACAGAAGTTCAACGTGAAAATAGCAGGAAGTTCAACTACTACAGAAAATGAATTTCAAATGAAAAACTTTTAAAATCGTCGCGAGTATGAAAAAACGATTGATACGAGAAAGTTGCGTGTTTACAGCAGCTTTCCATTGGTATATAAACCGCTCAATTCCTGTGAGTGGATGGAGAGCTACGAGCAGTGGATGAAGATCTATTAGCAAAAAAATCACGTGAAAAACAGAGTGAAGTTCAGGAACACGCACCGAGAAGTTCAGGTTCTTCACGCAGTGCATTTTCGAAGAATCTGTTTCGTGATAGAGGCAGAACGAACGATCCTACCGTTTTTGAAATTACTTGAAAACGGCTCGGAATCAGAGAAAACCATCAACATGAAAAAGTTTCGCATTTTCCGTAGCTTTTCAATGGTATATTATTTGCCCAATTCCGATAAAGTTTATAGAAATTACGGCGAAAATACGTTTTTCTCCATTTTTGAAACTGACTTAAAACCGTAAAGAATTAGGAGAAACAATACATACCAAAAAGTTTCGCATTTGTTCAAACTTTCCGACGCCATATCATTTGCTGCATTCGGATGCACGGTTAAAAAATTAGCTCGAAAATACGAACTCGGTAGGACTTGGACCGTTTTTCGAATTACTCTTAAACCATTCAAAATTAGAAAACAACTTTCTAGATGAAAAAGTAGCACATTTCCATAAGCTTTCCAACGCCATATCATATGCCTCCATTGGATTAGCCATTTAGAAATGACATCGAAAAAACTAACTCAGCTGTTCGGTTTACGAAATTATACATTTTTTCAAATTACTCTTTAACCATAGGGAATTAGAGAAAACTTTCAATATGTGGAAGGAGCGGTTTTGCAGCAGCTTTCCAACGCCATATTATATGCCTCATTCCGATAAACGGTTTAGAAATGTGATCGAAAATACGATTCACGTCTTTTGTGTGAAGAAAAAACGATTTTCAAAACTGCTCTTAAACCGCTTATATTTTGCCAAAAATTTAAATTGGGTCATTATACTGATGTTCATAGCTTTCCAACGGTATATCGCAAGCCCCGTTTGGGCAATGTTGGCGGAAGTTCAACCTAGTTCACAGGGAAGTTCAACGTACTACTAGCGAGGCAGGTCAGGTTGTGATCAGAATATTATTCTGATCCCGTGATTAGAATAGTGTTTATGTATGTATATATAATGGGAAAATCCATCCTACCACCTAGGGGTAGTTACCCCACATGTCTCATATACTACCATGTGTTACTATCTATAGTAATTTATTATTTTAAATATGTTCATATACTATATCTAAGATATTTCAGAGCAAGTTACATGAAAAAATTGCATATGAGCCCATAGTTTTTGTTATATTTGCGAAATACGTACATATTTGTACGTAAAAAAGAGCATACTCAAAACAAGGTATATACTACCTAAAAATTAGTATATATACTACCTAATCATTGTTATATACTACATACTACACGTACATACTCTCGGTTTCGTCAGATACTACATACAACATACAAAACGCAAGTGGTGGTAACTACCACTGCTTGTAGGAAACATTTGTCCTATATATATATATATATATATATATGCTTCAAACTAACAACAGTACATAATATCCAACAAAAGAGGGTCGTGCTACAGCAGCAGAATACATGGCTCAGTCTAGATATCAGCACGAATCAAGTTGTGCATATTTGCTGTTGGCATGAACCACATTGCCACATGTCGGGTTTGCAAAAGTCATCCATCGCATGGAATCTTGATGCCTTTCACACACTGAAGATTATCTGGCAACAAGCTGTGTCGACGAATCTCTAGATATGGTGATTCATGAAACCATGGTATGATGTGTAAACACAGCCCCCCCTCACGAATGGAAGTTGCATAGCACAGTAATCATCGCCGGTGATATGATTGATGATTGGTTGGATGATCGGATAATTGAGCCCCAGGAACAAGGAGTGGTTGTCGAGGCTATAAACCTGCCTCCAGTTGAATACGCCTGGCCCAACGGAGCTGGGATCTTTCTCGAACACGAAGCAGCCATAGCCATCAATGTCACGAATGCCCCATGCATTGTACTGCATGTGGTTTGATGTAATGGTTTGGTCAATTTGGTACGTGCGAATGAGCACAAATGACCGCCGTCAGCTGAACAAGCGATAAACCACCACCCATCGGCTGGTAGGATTCCAGTTCCTGGAATCATCAAGGCCAGCGCATTTGCGTCTACTGCAACAATTCAAATTGGAGACCAAAAGGACAAAAATAAACAATCATGTTCAGAGTATGTGTGGAATTAAGATTATTATAACAGTGACACATATCATAGTCAAAGAATTGCAATGACGTGGTCATAATCATACCCAAGTTAAACAAATAAGCCAATGGCTTTCATATTCTAGCAATATGTCATGGTTCAAACATCATGTAACAATGAGAGGAAAATAGCTATGACAGCGCCTACTCATATTCTACCATAGCACTTACTACTACTGTTCTCATATCAACTCTAAGCAATAACATGCGTTGTTATAAAAATCTTGTAAACGAGAGTAACATATAGCAATCATGATGTTATGCTCATAATATGTATTCTAACAATCATTAGATGCCAATTGTTCTCATATCAACTCTAACAATAGCATGTGTGGTCATGAAAATCTAGGAAATGAGAGGAACATATAGCAATGATGTGGTTATAGACATGCTATGCATTCTAAATTTGTAACAAATGAACAGGCAGTCGTATTCATAAGGTAAAGATGAGATGAGATAGAACAATTACACGACGATAGATTCCACCAATATAGGTAGCCAATCTGTGCGTCGACCGCGTAAACGATGCCATCATGCACTATAGCATCAGACAGAAATGTTTCCTCAACAGGATTGATGATGAGCCATAACCATGTATGGCGACCGGATTCCAGATAGACTAATCCCTTGTTGAACAAGGCAATGAGCTTGTAATCCATGTAGTCTTCTGATGGTGTGGGCACTTCGCAGATTACAACTTTCTGCAAACAGAGGTCGAGCCAAAAGCTTGACGCGTCTCGTGCGTAGTAGGCAGGAGTGTCCGGCGGGCCGCGAGGCTCGATGGCGGCGGTATCCAACGATGGAAGGGTGATCTCTCGCTGGGTGTAGATATCCACGAGACGCCACGGACTACCGGTGTGGTGGATGAGGACGATCCAGTTGGCCTTCATGCCCGCCCAGTAGTGGCCGCGCATGAAGGACAGGTGGACGGGTAGTGGTAGCATGTCGAGGGGCACCACGGCAACCTCCGTAGGATCGTCAAGTCGGTGTCTGGGCCACCTGCGAGGATCGGGCATCAGCAAGCAGGGTGTCTTGAAAAGAGCCGGCCGGTTGCAGACGAGTAGACGGTACAAAGACACCGAGCATGCGGCCAGACGGACGGTGCTGAGTAGGTCCATACGACTACAGATCTGCTCCAAGAGAACATCGGGGAGGGAATTCCAATCGCGGCTCTGCGTGTCAGTCGGTTCTGCCATTGGGGTTTTCGGTGCCTGCGAGCCAGCGGGGAAGTGGATTCGGGCGGGCGAGCGAAGAAGCTTCTCCTCGTGTGGCCGAGCAGTGAGCGGGGGATATGGTACGCGGAGCTACCAAGGAAGATGGCGCGGGCGGGAGCAGTGAGCGGGGGTAAATGGTGTGCGGCCGACATGGGGAAGAGAGGAGGAAGAAGAAGAGAGGAGGAAGAAGAAGAGACTAGTTGAATAGTTCTCTCTGACCGAGATGGGAATAAATGGATCGCGAGGACTTCCTTTCTACAGTATCCCTATGCCTCTACGCTCACTTCACTCATTTTTCCGTACCTAGTCACTTGTTGAAATCTGTAGAAAGAAATACTCCGTATTTGGGAACAGAGGGAGGCTTTTACTCCGTACTATTTGGGAACAGAGGGAGTATCACCATATGGAGGGAACAGAGGAAGCTTGAAATATGAACATGTCAATGGGAGGGAGTAAGCCCCATGCATGCATGCATGCATGCAACATGCAACACTCACACGTACACATGGACGCACGCAACACTCACGCACCCATGCGGCACACAGCACACGACGCAACACACACGCTCACGCTCAAGTGCTCAACCTACTCCCTACGTCCGTGAAAGACTGTACATTTAGAGATTTACACATTGACCAGGGCATAATTAACGCCCAAAAGTAGCAGACTTATGTGTGCATGCGACCATTGAGATAAGAAGATTAAATGAAGGCCGTTGCATGCTGTAATTAAGGATAGACATGTAGCCTATACCTACAGCACAAGTTGGTGCATTAGTCAATCAATATCGATTTAGATTAAAGGCTAAACACATTGGAAGTGTAGATGTACATCATGTAGTACACTCTTTGTTGGAAGACCGAGGGAGGACACGTGCATGCACTCACATACACAGCCAGGGCGGTTCGCGCGCAAGGGTTGGACTCGTGTCGCGCCTGCGTAAAGTTTTGTTTAAATGATTTCTTTGCTCTGCCAACTGACAGGTGGGACCCAGAAACCAGGTGACAATTTAACCAGTCAACAAAGTGCCACGTCGACTATGTGGCCGGTCAGTAGGGTGCAATACGGTGCTCTACGATGAGCTAGTGATCGCATAATCGCCGCAAAACTATATATAGTGACCGTAAAGAGCGTACTGTTACATACGTTGACCGCCAGTGTATTTTTCTCGTTTCAAATTAAGCCATATTAATCGGAAAGGACGCAGTATGGACTACTACTACTAGTACTGCTTTGATGTGTCCAGTCAACTCGCCGAACAAGGAGAAGCTTGCTTACTACGCCTCTCCCTCGCCCACGCGCGCGGTGGTTCGCAGGACGAGGAGAGGGTTTTGACTACAACGCCCTCTCCCTCTCCCTCGCCCTCGCCCTCGCGGTGGACGTGCAGCAGTTCAATCAGTGTCATATTTCCAGAAGCATATTGTACTGTAGTATCATCATTGTTGGACCTTCCGAAGAGGCGAAGAGCCAAGTGCAAGGTTCACACGAGTACGAACTGTTGAACCTCCCGAAGAGGCAAAGAGCCAAGCGCAAGGTTTTATAGGAGTTGTCGTCCTAGTAGGAGTGTACTAGTACAACTATAGCGAACGATGCTACTGTATGATGCCGCCACGTCACGTATACCCAAAGCTGTGCCACCTTTTTTTCTCAAAGAGCGTGTTGGAGCCCGTGCAACAACCACACAAGTTGCACGTACACATAACACATTTACTAGTAATAAATTCTAAAGGACAAATGCCAGTATGCCACACAAGTTCATCTCCAACTCATGTGATAAATTTGTGCACGACTAGTCTACATATATTCACAGCGCTACCGTTCACAATTACCGTACTCCACTTACACGTTATAGATGGGCTACATGTCCTCCTCCAGGTTCCAGTCCCAGGTGTTCTTCATGGATGGCACGATCCATAGCGGTGGGCAACGGGAATCATTGTCGCAGCTTTCTAGTCCGGTTCCACACGATGGAGACTCATCCAAGCTGAAGCGGCATAAATCAGGGATAGCGTGTCCCAGCATGTCGTTCATCCGGCGGTGCGCACTGAAGACACAACCATGCTTCATGAACGGCAGGCCTTCCGTGTCGTGCACGGAAGGTGGCATCCGCTTCACAATGGGGTAGCTGTCCCCGATGAAAAGCGAGTACTCTCCAAGAGTGTTCCTCGGCACCCACGTAGCATCACGGGGGTCGAACTCGGCGCCGTTCATCTGGTACACGCGGCATCCCAGATCTGGACACATGGTGACGTACATAGTCAAGGTCCATGCATAATAATGTTGTGCTCAAATGTGGCGGTCAGTAATACTGTGCAGCAAATAGTACTACTCCGGTATAGAGGAAGTAAAATAACCGGCTTATTATATATAGCCACTCTTGGCTACATGGATGAGATAGTAAGACATGGAAAAACAAAAATGGTGGCAGCTAGTGGGTTCAAGTCTTCAAGGGCCTAGCTAGCTATACGCGTCCTCCAAGGTAAAAAGTACTCCTACTAGTACTACAAAGTATACTACTAGTACAACAATGAAAGAGAAGGCGAGAGGGTTAAAAAATGGAATACCTGGGTAGATGGTGACGGTCCGATCGTGGTAGATTATGTGACCATGTTGCACATCAGTGGTACCATGGGTAACGACTGCTAAGATAGTTGATCCCAATATGCCAAAGTCAGCTACAAGGTTCCAGGTTAGACCGAATCGCGGATGCAAATGCACATCCAGGATCGGCGATCTTATTTTGATCGGGGGATGACTGGTCCCTGCAAAATAATGGAGTACCGTTAGGGATGCAAATGATGGTTTGTGCATTCCGTTTGTAATCTCCCGTACCGTAGGATGTCAACCAGATGAAACAAGTCCCCTGGCTTGTCACCGCGAAGATGCGGCCTAGATGGCGCACGGCGTCTTCGAACGTGTAGGGGTACAAATCTGCCGCCGCCAACATGCGCCAGCCTCTGCCGTTACTGCCTCCTGCATTGATGGCAATCCTTATGTCGAACACCGCGATGAGATAGTAATCGTCGTAGCCGCGTCGCTTTGTCGGCGGGTCCGCAATTGCTATCTTCTTCAATCTCATGTAGGCATCATCATACGTATTCTTGCCCAGCCAGTCCGGAAGGCCGATCCCAATGGTGGAGAAGGGGTCTACCGGAACGGCCGCACTGCTGTGGATGTTGTGCAAAATGATGGTGGTATCCGGCCGGAGGTATGCAAGCCAATCTTCGTTGGCACCGACCCAGACCTATATATAAGACGGTGGGCAGCGGAGAAATTACGGGATGGAAATGGAATAACTATGTACTACATGATCAAACTCCATTACTGACCTGCTCATCGGACAAAATCCGACTACCTCTCAACGTCGGCAACTCTAGCGGAGTCAACGTGCAACCATGGCCAGGGAGCGGTGGACTGTTCGAAGGATTGTCCCATAGAAGAACCTTCTCCTCGAGGATGCATGGAAGACCAACAAGCATGGCCTGTTTAAGCAGCGTCTTGAAAAAGTTGGTGCAGGAAGCACCGAGTCTTGCGGCGGTGAGGACGTCGGAGCGGCGTGCGATTTCTCCCACAGGATCGTCGTCCAAGGTCTCCCAGCCCCGACGAGGAGGAGAACCGCCTGGCGAATCCATGGGAGCAGCGACGAACTGCCTTCTCTTCGGGGGAGGGGAACTGGCGAGGAGGAGATAAGAGCGTAGTAACCGCAGGGCCTCGTCCCTTCCAACTGTAGATCGTTCCTCAGCGAAGGGGTGAGGCTATTATTTACTACTAGTACTCCCTCCGATTCTTTTTACTCTGCGCATAAGAGCAGACCCGGATACCAAGGCAGGGGCTCGCTGCATGCTTTCTGGACGGAAATACCCCTGGCGCATGGATGGGAGGAGTTAGCAGCTATAAATGCCCCATGCAGCCCATTGGCTGTCCGCCCGCGTTCTCCTCTCTCTGCATGCTGCATGGATGTCTCCCTCTCTCTCACATGACTGCATGCGGTGGCGCTGGCCTATGAGAAGCTCGCGTGGAGATAGCAATCTTCTCTCCAGAAGTGATTTTTTTGAAAGAAAGGGATTATGGAACGTTATGGGATTGCATTATACTGTAAATAATAGCACTAGTAAGAAATTTTTGGCACTAGGTAGTAGTTTTTGGCGTGGATTAAGAAATTTTGGGTATGTTTTTGCCATTTTTTGTACACGCCAACTAGTGTCAAAAAACGTCTTACATTATGTGACGGAGGAGTACGTACTTGTACTGTAGCAGTACTAGTACTACTTTTCTCAACTAGTAGTGCGATGTACTGTACTTCTAGTCTAGTCTAGTATAGTGCACCAGTTTTGAACTCTTGAATCTCAGGGCCAAGGAGCTACAGTTGGAAGTGGAGGGTACTACTGTTCTCTAGAACCATCGCTGTACTATCAATGCAGGGGAAGTACACCTGCGTAGTGGCCTAGTGGGTACTCTCGGTGCTCTATTCAGCCGCTCCTCTCACGTAGCTGGCCTACTCAGCCGCTCCTCTCACGCACACACTAGCAGCCTGTTTATCAGCGACGGTTACTGCGGGGGCAGAACATTTGAGTTATTTGATACAGCGAGACTAGGCTTTTCGCTTCCATTTGTGGAGGTGTAATGGATCTCGTCGAACTTTGTTAGTAGTTCCTTCTTTATGAATGAGATGAAGCAAAGCTTTTGCCTCCGTTTCAAAAAAACACGGCAAGAGGAATTTCTTTTATAGTAGAGCCGATAATGGAGTGAAGTCCATGCATGCAACGCCACAAGCTACAGAGTAGTAGTAGAGCACTTTACGTACAGAGCCATATTGCACAGTTCCCAATGCCCCGCCAGGCTTTTCCGGCTCCTCGGGCTTAATTGGGAGGCGCTAGTTTAAATATGCTACTAGCTGGAAGCTGCAAGCGAGGTGCGGCTAGGGCGAGCACGCGAGCCACGGGATGCTGGGAAGGAAAACCCGTTCACGTGGCTAGGCTGTCCAGTGCACCCAGATTGTGGGGCCGCACGTCCGTTTGACTTCAAAACTCAAACTACCCGTGTAAAATATTGGCTCGCAGCGAAGTGTAGTAGTACTATTTTTTAAAAAGGCCGCCGTGCGTTCGGCCGGGATCGAACCCACAAAACGAGGTATACACTCCCGCGACCACTAGTAGTACTCGTTGGAGTACAACGCAACCTAGAATCGCCTTTTGTCGCTAGTAGTACGTACATTGTTCCTTACAAGAAACCCCTAAGAGCATGGTTAATAGTATAGCCAGCTGCTGGCTATAAGCCAGTGCCATGTCATCTACAGCCCATCTTATAGCCAACATGTAGTAGTAGTTTATTTCTTATAGCCCGCTGACTCAGCTCTATTGTACTTGCTCTAATAATGCAAGAAACCACTAAAATGCCAAGAAACTACTACCACTTGCATACGTGGCAGACTTAAGATAAGACTACCTTATCAACCATTGTACATGCTCTTACCAACAAAAATCCTCGAGTGACCTCCTACCTCCGGCCCGTCCACCTAGTCATCCTCGGCCATGGGACGCAGCTACCGCCGCCGGCAGAAGGCGAGGTCAAAACCGCCGGCGGTGCGGAGCCCATGTTGCGGCAGCCCGGATGCCAGCTCCGTCCGGCGCTCGCGGCCGCTAGCTAGCCAAGATAGCTCCGTCCAGCTGCTTGTCTGCAAGGTTTGCTAGCTAGATTGGCAAGGCAGCGCGGCGGCTTGCTCGCGCGCGCCGCGCTAAGGCCAGCCATCTGGCTCGAGCGAAGGCCAGCGCGGCGGCTTGCTCGCTCGTGAGTCACGCTCGGGCCAGCCTGCCAACCCGTGCGGAGGCCAGCGCGGCGTCCGGCCCGTCCGGCGGAGCGGCGGCCAACTCGCTCATCACCGGCGCCACCGACGAACACGCATCAGTACTGTTTGAAGTAATGTTCAGGAAAAATAATGATTTGAGGGGGAATAACAGGATAGAAGGTCAGATGTGGGTCCCTCGTGTCAACGGTCAAACAAAATGTGTTGGTTTAAGCTGCCTCGTCAGCACGGACATGTGGGCCAACCCTGTCATAAATGGGTTTAAACGAACCTAATCGGTAGGAGTACTAGGTAGTTTTTGGCGTGGATTAAGAAATTTTGGGTATGTTTTTGCTATTTTTTGTACAATAGATTCCTCCTAGGGCTGGTTGAAAGTGGTAGTTTTTTGTTAAATACTCTACATATTGTAAGTAGGAGTGAAAGTTAAGCTTTGGAAGCCAATAAGCAAGGCTAGTTACATAGTGCATATGTGTACATGATTGAAAGTAAATATCAACCATGAGTGACTAATATCTTGATGGAAAACTCGAAACTATGGAATACTAGGAAAAGAAATGCATGGTTGGAAATACTAGCAATGTTCATGTCCGTTGCAACGAATCATAATTAGAATAATACTTATTCACAAACTTGGTACAAAACACTCTAATTTTGATATACATATGTCACTAGAGATATATTATGTTTCAATTAGAATATATTCCTTGGGCTGTTTTGGTGAGGTCAGGGAGGGATGTGGTTGGTTTTAAGATACTAATTATGGGTTTTTCTGCAAATTGGTAGACAAGTGGGATGTTGGTGAGAAAAGGCAACAACTTACCTCACAATCGTTAGATGTAGATCTAATGGTCAGAAACGACGGATGGCAGACACACCAGCATCACCAACTTAGTCTTGTGTAGGAGTACTAGCAAGATCCGTGCATTGCACGGAACATCAAGATGCATTTTTTATAAAACACTTGTTGTGATTGACCCTTGCGGGAGTAATCCCATGTGTAAAAACTAATGATATCTCGAGAAATATGAGATAAGGTGAAGAGGAGTGGGGTGTGGTGGTGGTTGGTGGTCGAACTGAGCGGAGGCATGGGGATTGACGACGCCGGCAGCGGCCACCAGGCCAGTTTGTTCGAGAGGCTTCCTTTCTTAATTGCTCAACAATGAGGTTTGTTGGAGATAAGGATGAACGAGGGAAGGCCTTGTCTGCAAATGTGGAGAGGGGTGCGGGTATCTTTTAGTTTAATTTCCATCCGTCAGATATAGATCGGACGGTCTATATTGCAAGATGGCACACGTACCATCATCACCAACTCGGTTTTTTATAAGAGAAGAAATATAAGTATGGAGATACAAACGTATTATCGATACTTGCTTCCGTAAACTAGCATCTACATTCTATTCAACACCTCGGCATGTGGGGCCTTAGCACAATGACTTCTCGACTGTGTAAAACGAAGATTTTCCCGTCGCCGACAAGGAGGGGGTGACGGCGGCGCGCTTTTTGGCTTGCTCTAGTCCTAGTAGTCATACTAGGTGGTCTAAGCACGTGTAGATTTATTCTTTTTCACGTCTCGTGTTCGCCGTACTGCCACGACTGTTCATGAATAGACGGTAAGTTATTCACGGGGAAACCCTTGTTGAGCGTGTTTGCGAGAGAGAGAGAGAGAGAGATTGTGCGTGTGTGATATGTTAGAGACTGAGGCAATGATAACAGATTCTTTGTGTCTATGTGTGTGGAGGATAGAGAGAGACATGTACATGGGGCTTTGTGTTGTGTAACGTGGAGACACATATACATAAATAGAGAGTGAGTGTGTGAGATACACATGCAGACATGAGGAGAGATGAGGATCCAGGTAAATGGGTGTTTGTGCGTGTCTGTGTGTGTTTGTGCACGCGTTTGTGTGTGAGAGGGAGAGAGTGTATGTGGAGTAGAGAGACCACTGATGATGTAAACCTAGTATAAGGGAAGGGGGAATGGTGTGACATGTGTAGTAGCGAGATAGCACGGGTGCGGGCGGGGGGAGCAGACTATTTGGAAGAGACATCGAGTGTGTGTGTGGGGGGGAGAGGGGTGTGAGAGCGAGAGAAAGAGAGAGCTAGCGCCGGAGAGAGAGAGCGAGAGAGAGAGAGAGAGAGGAAGAGAGGGGCGAGAGGGGTCGTTTGTGTCCATAAATGGCGTATAGATAGGGAGACAATGTTGATGTTGTCCGAAATTGGCCTATGAACGGAGACGCAAGGGAAGCGAGTCATCGTGTGTGTGATAGGGACTTCATGAGAGAGCTAGAATAGATGGTGTAGAGAACAATGTGCGAAATCGAGAACAATTATACATTAGGGAGCTATGCAAAGAGTCAGGACATATATGTATACAGGGAAGGAGCTGGGGCGGGTCCGCATGTGGGAGAGATAGAAAGAGGAGAGTGGTGCACAAGGAGACAAAGTGTGCTTGTTTGCAGTGGGGGTGGTGTGTGAGGTGAGTGCGCGAGAACCACATAACTAGGGAGATAGACGTTTGGGGGCGACGTTTTGTGTGTATGGGAAATATACACTCTACATAGTGTGTGTGCTTGGGTAAGAGAGATAGCGGGAGACCTAGAGAGTGAGGGAAGAGATGTGTGCATGCCCGAGAGACAAAGTGATAGAGACCTATGTTGGGGTCCGGACTTTACAAGAGAGAGGGGTGTTAATGTGCTCGTGTGTTGGTGTTTGGGGGAGAGAACGACTTCTGTGTGTGTGTGTGTGTGTGGGGGGGGGGTTGACTTCAGATAAAGAGTGAGGTGTCTATATTTGAGGGACTTTAGCGTAATTGAGATATTGTGCACTCATGGTTGATCAATTTGTTTCACAGTTTGTACTATGAGATAACGATACTTTTGAACATGCGTGATATACCTTGATGTACCAGAATTACAAACCTAAGATTGGAATTTTGGAATTCGACTCCATCATTAGCTTTTGTAATTCATTTAAACGGAGGTACATTTTTTAAGCCGGGATTTCGTGATTTCAAATTCATATATCAAACCTAGAGATATACACATACGGGCATGTTCAAACTTTATAATCATCCACTTTATTCATACACATACACATTTTTGCTTTTGTCATCATATTTAGGATAAACACATTTGGAATTTCATTTGAATTGGACCGTATGATGGTATTTGCTTGTAGTAGCTCAATGATCCATATTTGAATTGAATGGACAATCTAAGTTTCGAGTTGGAGACATTGATTTTCAAAACTTGCACATTTTTTTGCGTGCAAAACAAACAAATTGTCGGCCATGATATCATAGTCGGC
The DNA here is from genome assembly GCF_018294505.1 of Triticum aestivum. Classification (NCBI taxonomy): domain Eukaryota; kingdom Viridiplantae; phylum Streptophyta; class Magnoliopsida; order Poales; family Poaceae; genus Triticum; species Triticum aestivum. The sequence goes on from NC_057806.1 coordinate 190,325,336, forward strand.
CGTACGAGAGCAGAATACTTATAATTTTAGGCGCCAAAAGCTTTCAAACTTCCCGCTCACATCGAAATATCACGCGCCCGAAAGTTTAGCCCTGCGATATTCCTGTTTTACCCCTGCCACATGAACGGAAAAGGGCTGCTTTGGTAACTCCATTGTTTTCCCCTCTTTGCCCCCAACATTCTTCCCCAGAGCCCCTCCCCTTCCCCTCCCCGACCCCCCCCAACCACGGCAAGCCGCCGAATCTAGTCCTCCGCCGCAGCGGTGGACCTCACACCCCGCCGGATCTACCTTCCGCACCTTGGAACCCCCAACTGCCAACTCACCACTTCACCGGAGCCGCTTCAGCGACTGGCTTGTCCACCGCTCCAGATCTCCTTGACCGCCATCATGGTCCACCGCACCGGATCTGCTTAACCGGCGCCCTCGTCCACCACAGCGTAGGCCCTTCACTGACTCCCTCGTCCGCCCCTTCGCTGGCCCTTCATACAAGCCCTCGTCCGCCGCAACAGATCCGCCTCACCGAAAGCACTGTACAACGCGCCCGCCGAAGCCTTCGTCCACTGCACCGGACCCGCTCCACGGACGCCATATTCAACTCCACCGGCCCTGCTTTACCGACGCCGCAGCCTCATCAGGTTATTTCGATTTGTACTCCTTCGGTTTTTCTCTTTATCGTGCAACTGTTCACTTACCACAGATGAGCTTTCTTGTATGTCGACAGGCGCCGCAACCGTAGCACCGGAGCCGCTTCAGCGACGGCGACAGCCGGCCCAAACTCAACCGCAACACGAGCACCATCGACGATCCTTAGCTATCAAGTATGACAACGATACCCATACGCCGCCGAGAATCAGGTACTATTATCCAACGGCCGGCGCCTACGTTCACTTTCCTAGCATAAGCACCGCACCTTTGAATTTCTTCAGGGCATCATTCAGTTTTTCATGAGACGCGTTATTCTGCTTGCACCTGTAGGGCCATACTTCTGGCAGTGAACATGTTACATGTGCTAAATTACATACCAGTGCACATATAGTTAATATGCTTTAGTTTTGTTCTGATGCCACCTGTTGGTTCCATCAGACTGCTTAATGTTCTCTATGCTTAATTACACATCAGCAAACTAGCATGTGGTTCCGCTGCTTTTTGTTCGTTTTACCCTACATTTTCTGATGCTAGCTATTACATCACTGCTCCGAGCCTCTGTTCATTACTTGTTTGTGTGTTCTTGATCTTCCCAAGTTGCATGACTAATTTGATGCTTCTATTAATTATGGAGCTGCCAACCCCATCAAGCAAAATATTTGTTCTTTTGGGGCTGGCACCTCGAACAAGCATAAAAATAGAGGGAAGCAGATATACTCCCTCCGATTCTATTTACTCTGCGCATAACTCTTGACCCGCATACCAAGGAGGGCACTGGTTTAATTTTTCTGGACTAATTTGCCAATTAATTAGGGCAGAGGCGGATGGGGCGGGGCACAAAAGGAAACCAGCGCTAGGAATCGGCAACGCGCAGACTAATACGAGAAAACTGAGAAAAAGTTATACGCAAAGTAAAAAGAATCGGAGGGAGTATTGTCGTGTATGCACACACCCTTCTTTCATTAGTTTAGATGAACCATTGATGATCAATTCGGACCAGTGCATGCGATTAAAATTAATTTTACCTAAATAGATGGTGCAGAATAAACTACAACAACTAGATTTGCAACCACGGGATGCTGACGATATCTTCAAAGAACATTGCAACAGCAGCTAGGCTTCACAGCAACATATGGTAAGCCAGTGTGTTTTAGTACATGTGAAATGTAATGCGAGTGGGCTGCTTTCTTGGCTTGTGCCCTCAACGTGTAATCCTACCGAATTACAAATAGTTCAGTTGTCTGCTTTGCTGTATTGCTTGATTCGAATGCTTATTTGTTGTTACGCTATACCTGAGTTGGCCAATATGTCAGCAGTGCCTGCTGTACTATCGTAAAGAAATGCATGCCTATTTCATTTGAGTCCTTAACTTTTCCTCTCAACTTCATCACAAGACTGTCTTCGTAGTTTATATGAGGCCACACTGTTAAGTGCTTTCTCAGATTATTTCAACTGCTTAGATGCCTTGGCAACTTAAATATAGCGGTTGTACACTCCCTTTCAACTAGGGATGTCAACTGGGTCCGGTTTAATCCCGATTAAAGTCCACTAGTGGTATGATAGTTCAAAAGAGTTTTTGTTTTTTTGAGGAAAATGAACTAGGGAGGTAGCAAAAACTAACTAGATGGGACTGGCGGATTTCGTTTATTTGCCACTTACATCCCTAGTTTCATCTTACCATTTTAATTTCTTTTCGGCTGATGCTGCTTCGAACCATTTAAATATAGTTTGCCATGCTCGGCAATAATTCGTCCGTCGTTTACCATGTAAGCTTACTGCCTGGATCATACGATAACTATCTCTTACTGATGTCCAGCGGAAACCTTTCAGGATGCCGTTCACACTAGGACACAATGTACAACCCCAGAATCTATTTGTGGAAGCAGTGCGCCATCCATGTTACCAGATGGTAGCAGTTCAGAGGCAACACCGCCGGAGAGCAGTCTGAGCACAGATATTATAGTGCTTGAGGCTCTACTAGAGGCAGAAAGAGATGGTGTGGCTGCCATGAATGAGGTAATATTTATCTTGAGGCTGGAAATTACGGAATTAGCGGCACGCATTATGCAAGCAACCCAAGAATTGGAGGAAGTAAGAATGTTGCATTTGAAGACGGAGGAGGTCCTGCTGTTTCTGCTATCTGAAGCCCAAGATAATCCCGGTTCTTCTTTAGATACCAGTTGAAATTTTCATTAGATTATTGTACTTGCATGTTGTGTCATGTCTCTGAATGGATTATGTTGCAAGACCCCCTATGTTGTCCATGTGTTGTAATGATCCGAATTTTTTAGGCGAGGTAATCCTCAGAACTTGTATGATTGACATAAGGTGAACTGTTTGTCGTGTGAGCATATTGTATTGGATGAAATAACTGTTTGACTCAGAGTGTATCCAACCTACTGAATTCGAAGATCACGGCATTTCTAAATCATAATCATATATAAAGGTGGAATAAATCTTTGTTGTGGTTTTGAAGAAATAAATAACAAAACGTATAATTATCTGTGGATATTCGTAATCGAATACAAATTGGATTTGAATTTAGTTTGCTAGGTCCCAGGGCAAACGTGAATGCTAATTCTCCCAAGTTTTGAACGAAGCGGCTAAACACCCACTATAATTTGTGGGCTGCTCGAAGCAAGTGTTTGTGAGATGGAAATTACTATCTACCCCTGACACTTGACATCCTTATCGACAGGATTTACACTGTTGTCAATAGGGGTAGACTAGTAACTTCAATCAGACGTGACACAACGGCCTCTGAGCCCATTCAGACACGGCGGGCACCAAACGTGGGCGGCAAAACACATTTGATTCAAGCTCGTCCAAAAGACATGTGTCTCTTCCTCCATTTCCCCATTCATACACGGTGGGCAGCAAAACAAACTCTCCTCGTCCGAAATCGATGTAGGCTTATATTTTAAATAGGGGCATATGTGTAACTTCCATCAGACGTGACACAACCGCCCTGCCTGTCAGCCCCGTTCATACACCATGGGCGCCAACCGTGGGCGGCAAAACACCCTCTCCTCGCCCGAAATCGATGTAGGCTAATATTTTAAATAGGGGAAGATGTGTAACTTCCATCAGACGTGACACAACCGCCCTACCTGTCAACCCCGTTCATACACCGTGGGCGCCAACCGTGGGCGGCAAAACACCCTCTCCTCGCCCGAAATAGTTACCGGCAAATATTTGGGAGATGCGAGATTACCGTCCTATCCCCAACCGACGCGATGTCCGAATTTTAAACGGGGGCTAAGTTCGTAACTTTCCCCCATTTTAGAGAAGCGCGTCCCAAAGTTTGAGATCCCCTCTCCCCTCCATTTCCCCATTCATACACCATCGGCGACACGACAACCTCTGCACTGCGGCCAGCCTCCTCCGTCCGCCACCCCATCCTCCACCTTGCCGGAGCCGGTACCCCTACCCCGTCGTCCACTGCAAGAGATGGACGTCTCTCATCCACGGCGCTGGACCAGCATCCTTTCATCGCCTCCTCTCGCTTCATCGGCGCCGTCGTCCACCTTGCCGTTGCCGCTCCTACGACCGCCTCGTCCACGGCAACATGATATATCCCCCGACCCGGTCGTCTGCCGTCTAAAGTCTTCTTCCCCGCCGCCGACAGCCATCGCACCTGCAGCACCCTCAACGTATCAGCATAGGCCTACACGGCTTCGCAAGAGAGGTGGTACTCTTCCATATGTGCTTAAGTTATTGATCTCACCCGGAAAATAGATCGTAATTTGTTTACTGTACTTTTCTTGTCCGTACCAAATCGTAGTGGCTAGTTGAAAGCAAACATTGGTTGCGAAGTAGCTTTGTCCGGTTTGCACCTTCAGATCCGCCATGGCACGGGCACTATACTCGTAAAGCTTATGGTTTCCCCCCTTTATATTCACTACCATCATCGTAGGTGCTTCGTGTCATGCTAGCACTGCTCCTCAAGACCTCAACCCAAAGCTTACGTGTTGAAATACAATCTGATATGATGCTCATATCACTAAAACAGAGAACGTTTAATTGGTCACCTAATGTTCCTATATTCGTTTCGAAAAGCATGTGCGCCACCCACTGGTCCAGCTAGTTCCACTTTCCTGATTTTTCTCTTGATGCTTAGGGTTTTCCCCTTTTATCTACTCTACTATGATCTGCGTAGGTGCTTTCTGTCGTACTAGCATTACTCCACCCTTCAAGCTAAACAACACAACACTCAGAATTCGAAAGCTTAGTTGTTCAAATATGATTGTGATATGATACTGATATTAGTTAACCGACACATTTAATTGGTTAGCTAAAGGTCCCACTTGAGTTTCCAAATGCATGTCGCGACATATAGAGAGACAGCATAATTGCATTTCTTTGTCACTTGTTGACCGTACTTTCTTGTCCATACCAAATCTTAGTTGTTATTTCAAAGCAAACATCGGTTGCTAACTACCCTTTGCGCGGTTTGCAGCTTCAGATCTGCCATCCCACTGCCACGGTCAACACTGTACTCATCATGCTTATGTTTTCCCCATTTTATGATGACCACAATCAGCCTACGTGGTTCGTGTCGTAATAGCACTGCTCCACCCATCGAGCTAAACAAGCTTAGTTGTACAAATTCATATCTGATATTATTGCTGATATTAGTAAAACTGAGAGATGTTTAATTGGTTAGCTAAATGTTCCTACTTTAGTTTCGAAATGCATGTGAGCCACATATGGAGAGACCGGAAAGAATAGTATTTCTCTGTGCGCTCTGGTTCATCATGGGTGGCCAACCGACATTGTATTAAAAGACTTGTAATATCTTCAATCTGCTTGCTCTTCTGCTCTTCTTTAAGATGATACTCTTCTCTTGCGGTCGACTGGTCAGGTCGAGTTGTTCTCCCTTAGTATATTTTGAATCTGTCAGGTCAGGTCGACTTGTTCTTCTTTACTATATGTTGAAGCTATCATCTGCGAAGTGTCATCACTTCTGGAGCTCTCATATTTTGAGTAGTAGGCCACATTATATTAATGCACACAACAAATTACAGCATGCATGGCATCTTTTAAAAGAATTGCAGAGATAGCACAAAGGGGTTTACAGGGAGGCAGTATTGGATTAGAATCACTTCTGCATTACAAAGAAAATCTCACTTGTTTTTATGTTTTCATGCATGTCAGATATTGAACATTATCAAAATGAATATGAGAATGGGCGCACGAGAGGAATATTGCGGAATGATCCACTGCCTAACAAACTTGGCATGGTGGAGGATGGCCTATCTTATTCACCCATCAAGGTGCTTGCTCTAACTTTGCAAAGTTGTATTGGTCGCACATATTTTGCTTCTGACCTCTTGCATTACTTCTACTTTGTTACACCATCTGCTTAGTTTAAGCATCATATATGAGTATATGCCATACCTATCCATTTTCTGTACCTATTCCATGTGTCGTCACACTATGTTTTTCCAGTCAAATGTTGTTCTTTCGTAATAGGTGTCCAAAAGGAAGAGGGTGAGTGCAGGTCGTCAAGGAGTACAAACTAGGTATTTGGAAAAGGTAGTGATACCTGTTAAATCAGATAGATCAGCAGCCACAGAAAACACAGGCCCAACTGTACCACACTTTACCCCTACTCCAGTGGCCAAACCCCTATTAGAACTGCTGGGAGCCCAGCGTCAGGTACTGTCTATGATATCAATTCAAAATTTGAACTCCTAAATTTCTGCTTGTGCCTTACCTTCTCTCTTGTATGAAAACTAATTTCAGATGAATCTCCTTGCTCAAAGGATCATACGATCTCAAAACAATAATGGGCTCTGCATTGCTCTTGTCAGTACCTCTCTCCCTTTTGCCTTGTAACGTTGTACTTAATTAATTGCTATTTGATTATGTATCATCAGTCTGCACCTGAGCTTCATTATCCTCTGTTTCTTCCAATATTATTTGATCTATATTTACTCTTTGCAAAATGTAGAATAATGGCAACGCTTATAAAGAATTTTCTTTGGGTAATTTATTGAATTATCCTTCCATCAACATGGAGAAGGGCTTTGTGCAGCCCGTGTTAACATATAATGTAAGTTCATCCTTCTCAAGCCTTCAAACTTTGTTCTAGTATAGATTTGGATAGGCATCATTTCCTCCACTGTTGTTTGCTTTGTTGTTTACATTTGATTGGATGTTTGCAACAACTACTAGTTTCAAATTGTAGTTGTAAAACATGTTCCTTATGCAGAACAGATCCATTTATTTGCTTATATAATTGTGAAACCTATTACGTGTCTCCTTGTTTCTCTTTCAGACTCGTATCTCTTACGCCAGGCAGAACTTTAGGGAAGATAGTGAGCCAAACCATCTTGAGGACAGCGAGATGACCCCAAGGTCATGTCTTGATGAAGACAGTGAGTTGAAGCTACTCACCAGCAGGTGTGAGACAACCTCTGTGCAGTCGCTGCCTCAATCAGTTCAACTTCTTTAGTCTCGACTTAAAGCAGAAAGGCTTGCTTCAGCTCAGCTCCGACTTGAAGTCAAAGATGCAATGAAGATGTCAAAGGACTGCTGTGCACACCATCATGCCTTAAATCTAGTGTTGATGCATCTATCATTGACACAACTGAGGTCTACTCAGCTTCTTCAGCTGTTTGGGGGGACGGACCTGGCCAGGCCTAGTGCCTTCTGAAGTGCTCTCAGTTTTGTATATTCTTTTGTCGGCGTGTTTATTTGCACTGGTGGCGAACTTTGATGCCCAGTGGATGTAATATGTGTGATAGCCGTGATAGCCTAGCGTAAGTTGCTTGCTTCTTTATTTCCTTGTTGTCTTGTTTATTTGTTTGCTTCTAGTCATTGCAGTTCTTTTTCCGCAGTTTGCTAGTGGCTGCAATAACCTATTTTTTAAAAACTAGGCCACAATAACCATGGGCTAATATTTACTATAGTGACACTAGGCCTCCTACGGGCCGTAGAAACAGTGGGCCTTCTACTGGCCGTAGAAACAATGGGCCTTCTACGGGCTGTATCATCAATGGGCCTTATACGGGCAGTATGATCAATGGCCAAACATGGGCCAATAATAGGCCGCATTATGGCCGTAAACGGGCTAGGGTTGGAATCATCCGTTCATGGGCCGACCATAACGGGCCATCGTTAATAGGCCGTATTTGACGACGCTATGAAAACGACCCAACATATTAACGGAGCACAAACAGGCCGACTGTAACCACGGGCTGAATTTGGCCCACAAGCAGAAAATGACAGTAACGGGCCATAAGTAAACGAATGCTGGAAATGAGCCCAAGAATAAATGGGCTCTAAGAAGGCCGAAAGATAACATGGGCTGGAAACGGCCCAATGGAATAACGGACCGTTAATGGGTATAAAGTGATACACTATTCATTATGGGCCAGTTCCACCATGGGCCCTTAATGGGTGTAAAGTAATACACTGTTCATTACAGGCCAGTTTCACCACGGGTCGTTAGTAGGCCAAGAGTTACATAGGGCCTCATATGGGCCGAAAGACATCATGGGCCATATATGGGCCAGAAGTGAAAACGGGCTGGAATCATATTGGATGGCCCAGATGACGCTACTGGGCCTAATTCGGATAGGGCGTAACGGGCCTTGGGTTAGCGGGTTGTAAATGGGCTATATTCGAACAGGCCGTTAACAGGCTTTCCATGGGCCGGCCCGCCAGCTTTTGACCAAGTCAAATGGGCTGGCCTTTTCACAGGAATGGGCCTCTGTTGGGCTGTGTCATGTGTCGACGTATCATAGGCGCCTTCCGTCCAATGAGTGGTTGACATCTGTCCCAACGATGAGCCGACACGTGTTTCCTCCAGCCAATGATGATTTTACACGTGGAAAATCCCCATTGGTCGGGGCTGTTAACGGGTTATCGGATCCAAAACCCGACCCGATAGCTTAACGGCGTTCCGTTGCGGTGGATGCCACGTGTCGATCACCCTTGACGAAAGCAGTTCTGTGACGCGCGATTTATCGTCATGGAAGTGGACACTTCCGTGATGATAATTTTGGTAATGTCATGGAACACTTCTACGACAGCACAGGTATGACTATCTTGATTTTGTCATAAATTTGTCATGGATGTACATGCATGACAAAAAAGCGACCTACTATGACAAACACGTATCATCACGGAAGTGTATTTTTTTGTAGTGCTACATCAACACCATAGCCTCTCCGATGAAGTGTGAGTAGTTTACTTCAGACCTACGGGTCCATAGTTAGTGGCTAGATGGCTTCTTCTCCCTTTTTGGATCTCAATACAATGTTCTCCCCCTCTCTTGTGGAGATCTATTTGATGTAATCTTCTTTTTGCGGTGTGTTTGTTGAGACCGATGAATTGTGGGTTTATGATCAAGTCTATCTATGAATAATATTTGAATCTTCTCTGAATTCTTTTATGTATGATTGGTTATCTTTGCAAGTCTCTTCGAATTATCAGTTTGGTTTAGCCTACTAGATTGATCTTTCTTGCAATGGGAGAAGTGCTTAGCTTTGGGTTCAATCTTGCGGTGTCCTTTCCCGGTGACAGTAAGGGCAGCAAGGCACGTATTGTATTGTTGCCATCGAGGATAACAAGATGGGGTTTTATTCATATTGCATGAGTCTATCCCTCTACATCATGTCATCTTGCTTAAGGCGTTACTCTGTTTTTTACTTAATACTCTAGATGCATGTTGCATAGCGGTCGATGAGTGGAGTAATAGTAGTAGATGCAGGCAGGAGTCGGTCTACTTGTCTCGGACGTGATGCCTATATACATGACCATACCTAGATATTCTCATAACTATGCTCAATTTTGTCAATTGCTCAATAGTAATTTGTTCACCCACCGTAGAATACTTATGCTCTCGAGAGAAGCCGCTAGTGAAACCTATGGCCCCCGGGTCTATCTTTATCATATTAATCTCCTACTACTTAGTTATTTACTTTGCCATTTACTTTGCCTTTATTTTACTTTGCATATTTATCATAAAAATACCAAAAATATTATCTTATCGTATCTACCAGATCTCACTCTCGTAAGTGGCCCTATAGGGATTGACAACCCTATTTGCATTGGTTGCGAGGATTTATTTGTTTTGTGCAAGTGCGAGGGACTCGCACGTAGCCTCCTACTGGATTGATACCTTGGTTCTCAAAAACTGAGGGAAATACTTACGCTACTTTGCTGCATCATCCCTTCCTCTTCGGGGAAAACCAACGCAGTGCTAAAAGAGGTAGCAGCGCACAAGGCGTCAACGGTGGCCTTGACGGCGAGGTGCTCCTCCAAGATCTGGGGGTCGGCACGAATGGCAGCCATCGCGACCTAATCCACGCATGCGGCCGAGATTTGCTTATCCGCTGCCAAATGCTCCTTGAGGTCCTGGCTATACTACGTGCACCATGGCTTAGGCCGGTGCTAATTTGGTGGAGGGGTCGGTGATTTGGGTGGAAGGTGTCATGCTCGCGTCGGCAGTCGGGGCATGTCGGATGTGGAAGGAGAAGAAGGATGGGGGTCAGTGTGGATTACCTGTCTGGATAGGCGAGGCCAAGCAGTCTAAAGGAGGGTCGCCGGCGAGGAGGCGGCGGTGCTGCAAGCAAGGAGTGAAGGTTTCAACTTGGAAAGGAAGGCGAAAACAGGGGAAATGTGGATTTTGGTAAGGGAGAGGGGGCGGGGCGGTAGATTTTTCCGCAGAAGCCGGAAATTTGGAATCGCTTCAGCCAAAAAATTGGCGTGCAAAGTGTCATCAGACACGGTCCCTTATTCAGAGCGGCTGTGGACTGTAGCCGTCGCACCTACTCGCATAAGCCGTATGCGTGCTATACTTCGACGGTGCTCCAAGATATTTTGTGCTGCATCTCACATGGTTGATAATAATAAACTGTGTGGGATCTACTTGATTTTTCATCTTGATTTGAATTACATAATGGGGTCACAGCTGCCATGGACGGTGTTTGAATTGCTAGACTTTTTATCTGCAGTGATCACGCAACTATATGTGTGTCATAAAAGAATTGGAATTATTCAAGGTTCGTTTGGACATTTTTATGCATTAAGTGAGTTTTCAATGCATTTATGTGCATATTTCAAATTTGAACTACATCCACATGCTCTAGTGCATATAAATTGGTTGAAAAAATTTGTCCTTGGGTGCATGCTTTGGTCACATGCAAGAAATGGGAATGAATGTGAAACACCATGCCACCATCACTCGGCCGCAAACATTGAGATACATGGTTTTCAAATTCTAGTAAATCCAAAACTTATCTGAAATTCATGAAACTTGGCATGCTATGATGGAGCGGCATCAACATGTTGTGGTAAATTTTTTGTCCCATTTGGGGCAGGTTTGGGTATATGCTTCTCACAAACCAGAGCTTCTCACAACCAGCATGATGGTTTTGGTATGGAATGCCCCACCTTTGGGGACGAAACGATATCCATTGCCTCTTATTACTTTCAATTTTTTTCTCGTGTCAACATAGAACAACAGGAGTGTTGTGTTATTTTTTGTGATTTTTCGGGGTTCGTTTGGACATTTTTATGCATTAACTGAGTTCTAAATGCATTTATGTGCATAATTCAAATTTGAACTACATGCACATCCTCAAGTGCATATAAATTGGTTGAAAAATCAAATCTTTTGTCCTTGGGTGCATGCTTACATCCCATGCAAGAAATGGGAATGAATGTCAAACACCCTGCCACCGTCACTCGGCTGCAAACATTGAGATACCTGGTTTTTAAATTCTATTAAATCCAGAACTCGTCTGAAATTCATGAAACTTGGCATGCTATCATGGAGTGGCATCAACATGTCGTGGTAAATTTTTTGTCCCATTTGGGGCAGGTTTGGGTATATGCTTCTCACAAACCATAGCTTCTCACAACAAGCATGATGGTTTCGGTAGGGAATGCCCCACCTTTGGGGACGAAACGATATCCATTGCCTCTTATTGCTTTAAAAAATTTCTTGTGTCAACATAGAACAATAGGAGTGTTGTGTCAATTTTTGTGATTTTTCGGGGTTCGTTTGGACATTTTTATGCATTAACTGAGTTTTCAATGCATTTATGTGCATAATTCAAATTTGAACTACATGCACATGCTCCAGTGCATATAAATTGGTTGAAAAATCAAATATGTGTCCTTGGGTGCATGTTTAGGTCCCATGCAAGAAATGGGAATGAATTTCAAACACCGGGGCACCGTTGATTGTCGGCAAAAAAAATTGAGATGCCTGGTTTTTAAATTCTAGTAAATCCAAAACTCGTCTGAAATTAATGAAACTTGGCATGCTATCATGGAGTGGCATCAACATGCCGTGGTAAATTTTTTGTCCCATTTGGGGCAGGTTTGGGTATATATGCTTCTCACAAACCAGAGCTTCTCACAACAAGCATGATGGTTTCAGTAGGGAACGTCCCACCTTGGGGGACGAAACGATATCCATTGCCTCTTATTGCTTAAAAAAATTCTCGTGTCAACATAGAACAACAGGAGTGTTGTGTCAATTTTTGTGATTTTTCGGGGTTCGTTTGGACATTTTTATGCATTAAGTGATTTTTCAATGCATTTATGTGCATAATTCAAATTTGAACTACATGCACATGCTCCAGTGCATATAAATTGGTTGAAAAATCAAATATGTGTCCTTGGGTGCATGCTTAGGTCCCATGCAAGAAATGGGAATGAATTTCAAACACCGGGGCATCGTTGATTGTCAGTAAAACATTGAGATTCCTGGTTTTTAAATTCTAGTAAATCCAAAACTCGTCTGAAATTCATGAAACTTGGCATGCTATCATGGAGCGGCATAAACATGTCGTGGTAAAAAATTTGTCCCATTTGGGGAAGGTTTGGGTATATGCTTCTCACAAACCAAAGCTTCTCACAACAAGCATGATGGTTTCAGCAGAGAATGTCCCACCTTTGGGGATGAAAGATATCCATTGCATCTTGTTGCTTTCAAATTTTTTCTCGTGTCAACATAGAACAACAGGAGTGTTGTGTCAATTTTTGTGATTTTTCGGGGTTCGTTTGGACATTTTTATGCATTAAGTGAGTTTTCAATGCATTTATGTGCATAATTCAAATTTGAACTACATGCACATGCTCCAGTGCATATAAATTGGTTGAAAAATCAAATCTTTTGTCCTTGGGTGCCTGCTTACGTCCCATGCAAGAAATGGTAATGAATTTCAAACACTAGGGCACCGTTGATTGCCGGCAAAACATTGAGATGCTTGGTTTTTAAATTCTAGTAAATCCAAAACTTGTCTGAAATTCATGAAACTTGGCATTCTATCACGGAGCGGCATCAATGTGTCGTGGTAAAATTTTAGTCCTATTTGGGGCAGGTTTGGGTATACGCTTCTCACAAACCAGAGCTTCTCACAACAAGCATAATTGTTTCGGTAGGGAACGTCCCACCTTTGGGGACGAAACGATATCCATTGCCTCTTATTGCTTCCAAAAAATTTCTTGTGTCAACATAGAACAACAGGAGTGGTGTCAATTTTTGTGATTTTCGGGGTTCGTTTGGACATTTTTATGCATTAACTGAGTTTTCAATGCATTTATGTGCATAATTCAAATTTGAACTACATGCACATGCTCCAGTGCATATAAATTTGTTGAAAAGTCAAATATGTGTCCTTGGGTGCATGCTTAGGTCCCATGCAAGAAATGGGAATGAATTTTAAACACCAGGGAACCATTGATTGCCGGCAAAATATTGAGATGCCTGGTTTTCAAATTCTAGTAAATCTAAAACTCGCCTAAAATTCATGAAACTTGGCATGCTATCATGGAGCGGCGTCCACATGTCGTGGTAAATTTTTTGTCCCATTTGGGGTAGGTTTGGGTATATGCTACTCACAAACCAGAGCTTCTCACAACAAGCATGATGGTTTCGGTAGGGAACGTCCCACCTTTGGGGACGAAACGATATCCATTGCCTCTTAGTTCTGTCAAATTTTTTCTTGTGTCAACATAGAACAACAGGAGTGTTGTGTCAATTTTTGTGATTTTTCGGGGTTCGTTCGGACATTTTTATGCATTAACCGAGTTTTCAATGCATTTATGTGCATAATTCAAATTTGAACTACATGCACATGCTTTAGTGCATATAAATTGGTTCAAAAATTTAATTTGTGTCCTTGGGTGCATGCTTAGGTCCCATGCAAGAAATGGGAATGAATTTCAAACACTGGGGCACCGTTGATTACCGGCAAAACATTGAGATGCATGGTTTTTAAATTCTAGTAAATCTAAAACTCGTTCAGCGCGCAGGTTCATCGAGAAGCATGCGAGATGTTTACCGCAAGATTTGTGCATCTCTTCAACGCAAACGGTTCAGTAAAGCAGTAAAGCGGTAGAAAATAAACCAAAAAATATATGTGTTGCCACACGCCCCGTGAGCCATGCGAGCATGCATGAGTTGACGGGACGCATGCGAGCAGTCCATCGCGCAGGCATACCGGGAGGTGTGCGTGTAGGTGTGTGTATTGACAGGGAGGCATGCAAGTAGCTGTGTGAAAACAGTGGTAGGAATGGCAGACGTCCGCCGCGCAGGCTCACCGGGAGGCGAGAGAACTTTTGACCGCAGCCTGCCTCGCTCCCACTGGTCCATATTAATTGTGCGCCCGAGCTGCCAGCCATAATAGGCGGTCACACCCCCGGTCCACAGTGGTCACCAACGTCTGGACTACGGAGTGTATGATGATGCCACCGAAGCGCACCATCGGAGGGAGTGGCGACACCGGGGCTGGTGAAGCACCCGCACAACGCGTGAAGCTGCCCATAGAGGTTTCCGTCGCCGCCGGCGAGGTCTCGCATGGGTAGTAGCACGACCTTGAATTCGTCGGCATCATTGTGCCCCCCTACAGCCGGAGCCGGAGGTCAACAGCAACTCCGGCAACAACTGCGACTCCGACGGAAAATCGGTCAGTCATCTATATACCCATTTGTGTGGCAAACATATCAAGTGTTTTCTCTGGTTAATCCCCCCACCCACCCCGCCCCTCTATAATTTTTCTGGAATACAAATCCTATGGTTATGTTCTCTCAGTCCATGAAATCAGAGTAATTAAGATTCATTAGATGAACGTAGTGTATTGATTGTTTGAATGTTGTCCGTATAGAGTTAGTGATTAATTGTTTGTTTTGTACAAATGATTTTTGCTAATAATCTGACTAGGGTTAGCTTGCGTGCTAATAATTCGTGGCCAGATCTTGAGAATTGATTTTGAATGTCCTACATATATGTTTGTGCCTTTTTTCCTATTGATCTTGAGAATTGATTTAGAATGTCCTACATGTTATGCCATTTTTTTCTTTCAGATTGGTATGTACACAGATGAGGCTCCGACCAGCACCGCCGCCAGATGTAGATCTTGGACCTGGCTATGCGGCCAGAAGTGCCCCCTGGACCTGAGGAACCAGTAGAATCTCCAGCGGACCGCATCAGCGATCTCTCGGCCGGAATCCTTGGGGAGATCATCTCCCTTCTCCCCACCAAGGATGGCTGCCGCACACAAGTCCTCGCATCTCAGTGGCGCACTTTGTGGTGCACCGCTCCACTTAATCTCGACTGTCGCCAGCTATCTATCGATGGTGATTCTGAACTCCCGGAGCCATCATCTCCTCCCACGGGGGCTCCGTTCAACGCATCTGCCTCTCGGCATGCTACCTGCTGGACATAGCCTGCCCGGTGGCCGCCTGGCTGACATCCCGTCAATTCAATAAACTCCAGCAGCTTGAGTTCTACCATTACAGCGATAGGCTACCACCAAGAGTTGCATCTATGCCCTCACCACCGATGCCCATCTCATGGTTTTCCTCCTCTCTCCACACTGCCACCTTGGCCCGGTGCCATCTAGCAGACTATCTGGTACAAATGCTTCGACTGCCAGTGCTGAAAAAACTTGCGCTTATGTTGGTTGATCTGTCGGTGGCCTCACTTCACAGCATCATCCACTCTAGTTGCCCTGCACTGCAGCGTTTGGTGCTTGTTTTTTGAATAGGAAACCATATCCCTTGTCTCAAAATAAAGTCATCTCACCTTGTAAGCATTGGAATTCATTTTGAAGGACAGGATCTCATCATCGAAGACGCCCCTTCACTTCAAAGGTTGCTCCTAAATTGTTGTTATAAACCTTCACAAATAACTGTGGTCTCTACGCCTAAACTGGAGACCTTGGGTGCAATTAGTGATCCTTTGAATGGTTCGGGATGGTGTTTGCCTCCACACCTATTCAGGTACGGTATATTATTCGCATACACTTTTGTAATTTGCATTTTTCAATTGTGCGCATAATTTAAGTATCATCTTGGAGTACACTTTCAGTGATAATATTATGTTCTATGCTCAATGAAGCACTTGTCCATCCTATCAGTGGTGGTGGATTCTGTCAAGACCTTATATATCACTATGTGGTGTTTTGATCTCAACATCAATATGGCCTTGCTGCAATGCTTTCCACGTCTGCAGAATTTGTATATGAAGGTGATGATTTCACGCACATTGAAAGCCCATATATAATGTACTGTAATTATTCGTTCATGTATCACCCTTTCAACATAATATTTTTAGACATTAATTGTTTTAAATCTTCATCTCTATTTAGGCACTAACACATGGAGAAAAAGGTATAACCAATCGATGGTTCAAGAAGCACCGGGATTTTTTCAGATCTCAAGACATTCGTTTGAAGACAGTAACACTGGAAGGATATGCATGCAACAATGCTAAGACTAGCTTTGTCACATTCTTCATGTTGAATGGGAGTGCACTATTGTCTGTGAGGATTAAGTTTTTCAACAAGAAATTTCTTACGGCTGCAGGTGTTGAACAACATAAAAAGAAGTTTCATGTGGACCTAAGGGCTTCTGATCATGCTCGGCTTCTATTTACAACAGCTTGTCAGCATGGACCAGTAGAATTTCTGGCCGTTGATCTTGATTTTATGGACTAGACCGATCCATTTGATTGTGACTGCCGAAAACTTTGGTTGAGTTAGATGTCATTGTCCTGTTCAATCTGGATTTTGTCTAAACCTGATGAGCAATTAATCCCCGTGCTATTGTACTATTTGTTAGCTGGAGTTAGATATTGTTGCCCTTTTCAACTCAGCTTTGACCCATATTTTCTTTCATACTGGGCCAATGGCTTGCCATTTCTTTAATTAAGACATAAATATTATAGGCATTCACAACATAGGCTAAGAAAATCACTCTCGAGGGATCCTTGAGATCTTTGTTCATTACAGAACCACAAGTTTTTAGTGCCCACCAGCACCCACAAACTTATTTTCAGCTTGCACACCAAGGGCTATAATTCTTAATAAGAAAAGCTGCATGGTAGTCACAGATTTGGATTTATCATTTGGGACTCGATGGTAAACATTAAGAAACCTGGTTTTAAAATGACTACAAATCCAAAATTCGCCTCAAAATCATGAAACTTGGCATGGTGTTATATCATAGCACCAACATGTTGTGGTAAAAAATTAGTCCAATTCGGGACAAGTTTTGGTACAATCTTCTTACAAACTGGAGCTTCTCTCAGAAAGGCTCATGGTTCCGAGATGGACCTTGTCACCTATGTGTGCGAAATGACATACGATGTCTCTTCCCGCCTTGATTTATTTTACAGAGGCAACATGAAACTATATATAGTAGCATCATCCTAAAAATATGAAATTAATCACGGTTCGTTTTGCCTTTTTATACATTATTTGAGTTTCATAGGCATTTTGGAATGTACTTTCGTGTGTGCAAAGGTCATGTGTGTACTAGCCACATATGTAATTCGATGTTCAATCTGTTTATGGAATCAAGTCCTTATACATGTTATTCTTCTGTAGACAGAGCAAATCACACAGGTTATTAGCAGCAATCTTCTATGTTATTATTGGTCTTCGCACACATTTCTGATTATGGACCTGTTTGTCGCATATCACACACATCTTGTTTATTTGAACCGTTTCCATTGTGTTGCCTGATCACACACAGTTCATCCTAGTGAACCGTATGATGTATATCGCACACACCTTCATCTGGCAGCCCACTTCTTTTGTTCCTCATCATTGCAAACAATTAATTGAACTGAACTGTATGCCCTACATCGCACACGCAACTAAAATCTGAACCGTGTTTGATGCATCCTCCGTCACAAATGTTTTGCACCTTTTTTGACGTTTTTTTACACCACCGTTTGTGATTATTGCTTCGCACACAGTTTCGTCGAAGGGTCTCTGATCGTAGTGTCGTGTTAGCAGCATCCTGCAGTAATGACAGCCGCCATGCACGTGCTAACAAGGTGCATGAGCACGGCCGCAATCTGCAATCGAGCGGCCATGGTAGCCCAAACGGCCGTTGTTTCTTCTCAGGTGGGGGCAACAACATCTGGCTCGGGGATAACAACTGGCAAGAGCGGCACAGCAGTTATACATTCCGCAGCGGCGGCCTTAGCCCTAATGGAGGCCGCCCACGACCATGTCGGGGCCGCCCACGCCCATCTCCTGGCGGTCACCGCACAAATCGAACGAAGCTTCTCTGACAATGGTCGGTAACCCACGGCCGAAGAGCTGGCAATCACCGAGAGCGTTCGAGTAGCTGTCCATTCCTCCGCCGCATACCTTGCGACGACGGAGCCCGTCCAAGCCCAGATCGCGTCCGCCCATGCCCAGCTCGTGGCGGCCTTTTCCAAAGAGGTGGAGGACATGGATGGCGAGATGCTTATCGAGTATGGTGTGATGGATGCCATGGAGCCCCTTCCCCAGGAGACCGTCGGGCACGAGCTGGACATGGAGGCGGTAGTGGAGATCGACGAGCACCAGCCGTAGTAGTACTCTTTGTTTTGTTTAATCAAGAGCGCCGATCTTTAATTTGTTAGAATAATATTTAGGTCAGCTAGCTCTATTTAATTGCTTAACTTGCTCGATTAAGAAGTTAGTCTCCTTTGTGTACCCAAATTATGCAATGACGTGGATGACCACTGTAATTAGGGAAATTCGAACCAAAATTTTTGACGTTCAAACTCAGCACACATGGGTTAAGCTATCTGAATCGTTTGTGATGTTCACATATCGTACACAGTCTGAATAAGGGACCGTGTCTGATGACACTTTGCGCGCCAGTTTTTTCGCTGAAGCGATTCCAAATTTTCTGCTTCTGCGGAAATATCTACCTCCCCACCCCCTCCCCCTTACCAAAAACCACATTTCCCCTATTTCCGCCTTCCTTTCCAAGTTGAAACCTTCACTCCTTGCTTGCAACATCGCCTCCTCGTCGGCGACCCTCCTTCACGTTGCTTGGCCTCGTCAATCTAGGCAGGTAATCCACACCCGACCCCCATCCTCCTCCTCCTTCCACATCCCACATGCCCCGACCGCTGGCGCGAGCGCGACACCTTCCACCCAAATCACCAACCACTCCACCAAATAAGCGCGGCCCTAAGCCATGGTACACGCAGTATAGCCAGGATCTTAAGGAGCATTTGGCAGCGGAGAAGCAAATCGCGGCCGCACGCGCGGATGAGGTCGCGATGGCTGCCATTCGTGCCAACCCCCAGATCTTGGAGGAGCACCTTGCCATTTGCTAGCTACGCCGGTTAAGCATGCTCGGTTTACCCGTTGCGTGTGCTGCTCCTGCCTTTCCTTCACAAATTCTAGTGAATTGTGCTATCTAATTTTACCATGCAATCTGTTGCCCTAGTGTATATGTTCTATATGTCGTGTAGTGTGGTGGTCACTTATTAACTGTTTTGTTAATTAGTTGTCATCTTCAGTTAACTGTTTGGTTCAATTCTGCAAATATGATGTTCAATTCCTTAGGCTGCAATTTTGTATTGTCTTCCATGTGAAAAATAAATTGAATTTATCTTTACAAAATACATAAGAAACAAATACAATTGCTATATTTCCAAGTTTTGAAGCATGCTTGGTTTGGTTGTACATTGTGCAATGTGGTGCTCAGTTAACGTTTTTCATTTGTGTTGTGGTGTTTAGTTAACTGTTTGGTTCAATTCTGCAATGCGATGTTCAATAGTTGTGGGTGCATTCTGTTATTGTATACCATGTGAGGAATAAATTGAATTTGGTTGTAGTAAATACTTAACCTGATGACTAACTACCTTATATGTGTTGTAGGGAAACAATGGGAAGCACTGAGGTTTACAATCAAGGTTAGCACGTACATGGTCCGTTGTCTAATAGCACATTATTATGCAGTTGCAGGAAGCATTCTAATATTTTGGTTTTTAACTATTTGGTCTTGCACATGTAGGTCCTGCTGTCAGAGGTTTTGACCCACTATTCGACCCTTTTTGCATATGGGGAAATGAGTTGTCCATGAATATCAATCAAATCAAGAAACTCAGAAAGATTGTTAGGATAAAGAAATTAGCGACAAAAAACAACAAGATCTTTGTCTGCACAATGAAGAAGACATCAGTTCACTACAAGATGGTACTAACTATTATACCTTGCCTTATTTTTATTCCTTTTCCCCATTTCCAATATACAAAAGATATTTATGCACATCCTTGTTTTCAGGCCTTTCCAAAGCAGTTCACTGATGATTACCTCTCAACCCACCTCTATGGTCGGGAGGCGAGGAAGGTTTTCATACAACACCCACGGTTCAATATTGAAGTGTTCCTCAAGAGGATGAAGGATGGACGGTCAATCATCCACGGGAACAGGCCTAAAGTTGCAAAGACCTTCAACATGAATGAAGGCTCAGTATTCGCCTTCCGCTTCAGCCGTTTTTCAGATGAGATGCATCTGTCTATATACCGTCTATGATGCTAAGTTCGAAAGGTTCTACATGTTGCATGTGAAACTTGGTGCTGGTGCAGTTGTGTAATGGGGTAGCTGAGTGCTGAAGCTAAATCATGTTGTACTCTGATGTATTTCAATTATGAAATTCTGCTTCCTTAATATGGAAATGAAATATATTATGTGTTTAATATGAATGTTAATTAGATTAATAAATGGATTATTAATAATAGGGAAATTAGCCTGCTAATGGTGAATTAGCCTGCTAATAGGGTTTTGCTATTGCAAACGGTTGTTAAAAAATACCGTGGGCGATGACCTCAGGCAATGCACACAGTTTCTAGGAATAAACCGTGTTGGATCAATGAACAAACACACACGACTTTCTCTCGAAAACTGTTTGCGTTAGGCCACCTTGCGCAAGCGTTTACCACATAAAAACTGTGTGCGATGGACAGCCTTTACCACACAGTTTCTTCTACGGACAGTGTGTGATACATTCAATAATGCAAACGATTTAATGGGAAAATTGTGTGTGATGTACCTGTGAACGGAAACGTTTTCCTTGGAGCGACAGTGTGGGATGTACATATGCATGGAAACGTTTAGCGGGGACTGATTGTGTGGGATGTACTTGCGACCGGAAACAATTTTGCCATATAATTGTATTTTTTAGCTCTACTATACGTATTTCCATATTTGAGCGCTCACCGGTCGCACACGATCTCATTTTGTCGAGCGTGTGCGCCAGGAGGGCATATCCCCGATGGTTTCTGGGTCTTGTGGGAAGGACCCCACTATCTCCCACACTCACTTAGCGCCGGTTCCAAATGCCGTCGCGGAAAGGGGTTAAAACTGTTTGTATAGGACCGAATCATACAAGTGATACCGTGACAAGTAAGTTGTTAACGTTCACTATTTTATTTTGAAACATATAAATGGCATTGTAGTTTGATCTCATCAATGATAATTTCTGCATTGTTTGCGCAACGACCGACATTGGATCGTAATCGCACTATTGCTGCCGCAGGGCTTGTCTTACTTCTTTGATTCGAAGAGACACTCTCAAAAGGAATGTACCAGATTGGAGAAGGTTCTAAATGATGCTCTCGCCATGTGTATGAACGTCTGAGGGACTATAACAGAACATTCAATATTCAAGTTCTTCACTAGCGCTTGTTGCTATCAAGAACAAAATGTGGAAACCTCTCATAGGTCTGGATATTGTGCCATGGCTATCATGGACGACTTTTTGAAGAAAAGAAAATATTTGTGTAATTATTGCCAGATCATCAAATGGTCCGAAGAGATGGAGAGGGACATGGACATACGGGAACTATTAACAGAGCACGGCCGCCTCCAAAAGGTGTTGGCTAGAATCATCATCAAAGAGGTTTATAAATGAGGATGGGAAGTTTCACTTCCAGCTAGAGCGAGATGAAGTATGACTTCACTGAGTCGAAGACATATTGCGGTAATCAATTGCGAGTGATACAGTGCTTCAAAACATCTTGATTCATTGTTCCTTTTATGAGTTGAGAATTTTACATGTTTATTTGTTGCCCTACACTTCTTACACTGTATGTTCGCTTCAATAATAATTTTAATTATTGTAACATCGTTGTATTATGATTGTTTGAATGCAATGGGATGATTGAGTGCAAAATATTGCTTCAGCGCCATTAAAATGCTGCCACGATAGCAATTTCTCTATATGCCGACATCACTACCAGTGGCGAGCAACAAAGGTGCCTGCCACTGCTAATACGTACAACAGTGGCGGGTAGAGATTATAGTTGTCGCGGGCCATAACTTTTGCCCGCCACCACAACACTGTCATTAGTGGGGGGCGAGTGCCCACCACTGATGCCATAATAGCAGTGGCAGGAGGTCAGTGGCGAGCGGCCCTGAGAGCCTGGCCTACCACTACTAGGCTTTTTGCACCCACCACTGTTGGGCATTCCAACAGTAGTGTCGGTGCCTGTGGAACCTCGCCTTCTTCTTAACAGTCCCTTCTCTGTTTCCAAGCTTCCCTCTTGGATGGTGTAGTTGTCTTCTTCCGCATGAAATCCTCCTCACCATGTGTGAAGCTCCCGTAACACCTATGCATGCACACGAGAGGAGTGTCAAGTAGTATACCATCCTCGAAGGGGCCATGCGAACACGTATAAATGAGATGATTCACCTTTATGTATGTGAAGTAGATATGGCACGTGTCACTTGGCAAACAGACTCTTGACATGGTTATGTCTATAGGATGCTCCGCCACCAAACTTGGTGGAGAAGATGCAGACTAGGGCGACGGAAGTACTCGACAGTGCGGGGTGGCCGGGAGCAGCACATCTTGCCGGGGATATGCGGCGGCGGCAATGAAATGGCGAGCGCAAGCTGAAATTACCCTCCCGCCAAGTTGCACAAGGGATAGAGGGAACGACAAAAGGGGGAAGACATATGGTGGGTGTGGGTCGAAATTTATAGCTCCTTGCAATAAAATTTGGGACAGGCCGTTTTACGGGACCTGCTCGAGACGATTTTTGTTACGACCTCGTAAAATGATGATTATTTTAGCGGAAGACCCAATTACTGGATTTGTGAGAGCAACTAACGAAGGAGTTCCCCTTCAGGAGCCCCCGCAAAGGTCACTTGAGGTGGGCGGGGAGCGTGCCACTTGGCGCGCTCTTGGCCACCGCCACGTGTCACGCTCTGGGCGCTTCCTTTGAATTTTGGCTTTTAAATTTTTCTGTAAGCGTATTCGACTTTAGAAGATTTTTTTAGGGTATTTTTCCAGCTTTTCGGTTTACTCTCGGTTTTGGACAAAAAAATTATCAGAAAAAATTAGACGCGAAAAAATGTGTTTTTTCTTTTCTTTTGCAAGAACACAAATTTATTTCTCGTGGATGCACGAATTTGCTTACACGAGAGGCATAGCCGTGCCTCTCGCAAAAGGGAGAACATGTTCTTTTTCTCCTTCTACATGAGGCACGAATTTACGCCTCCTGGAGGCACGGACTTTCCCAAAAGGAAAAAGACGTGTTTCCCCCTATAATGAGAGGCACGAAATTACTTCTCGTGAAGGCACGTATTTGCTTACGCGAGAGGCGGGTCATGCCTCTCGCAAAAGGAAAAAACACGTTCTTTTTCCAACCATGAGAGGCACGGATTTACTTCTTGTGGAGGCATGGATTTGCTTCCGCGAGAGGCATGACCGTTGTCAGTGTTCTGGGAACGGGGTTCCCCAGACTTGCCTGTCTGCGGCCCATGGCGTGGCTTTGCTGGTGGGCCTATACGGCCCATCTTCATCAACAAGGAACCAAAACCCTTGTGAGGGGCCAAGCCTTGCGAGGCGGATGACATAAGACCTCCTCAGGAGCGGCCTCACCAGGCTGGCTCGCGAGGCGCGGAGAGTTCAAGGCCGGGCAAACCTCGCGAGGTTCGCGTGACGTAAGCCATGACGATCGAGACCAGGCGGGCGCCAGGCGGGCGCCAGCGCGCAGTGTCCTTGTTTCCTCTTTGGTGCTAAGGGGGCAAGCGCAGGCGCGGAGTACCGAGGCATCAAGCAAAGGTTGCCATATTGGTGCAACGAGACCAAGACCAGAAGGACGACAAGATAGAGGTCACCGTGGAGCCCAAGACGGCGTCACCACCAGAGCCTTTGACAGGCGAAGACTGCTTCTGTCAGGATAGCTTCTACTAGATGTCCCCTTTCGAATTGGCCGTTGTTGGCTCCCTTCCCGCTCAAATATTTGGGAAGGGGACCATGGCCTCTATAAATAGGATTAGCCACCACAGGGAAGGAGAGAGAACAGAACTCGTCTTGAATCCACCCGAACAACAACCAGTTCGCCAAGCACAAGAACACCTCAACCTCAGGAGGCTGTTCTTCCCCTTGTACTGTTCATCCTTAGCCCAAGAGGCAATCCACCACCACCACACTGGAGTAGGGTATTACACCACAACGGTGGCCCGAACCAGTATAAATCTTGTGTCCTTTGTGTTGCGAGTTTGTCGAGTTAGTTCGTGAGATCTTAGCTAAGTTAGGATGCGGATCGATAGGGGGGAGATCTTCGCACGCACCCCAGTGTTCGAACCTTAAGGGTTTTGCCGGAACCCGTGATCTGACATTTGGCGCGCTAGGTAGGGGTGCATCAAAGCCTCCTTCCCGTCGCTCCGCATCACGTCGCTTCATCGTCTCCATGGCGGACGCACGTCGTGCCCGTGCCGAGAGCTGGGCTACCCTCGCCACCCGTGTCGCTCAGACAGCCCCTGCCGGTGGGCCACCCCGTCGCTCTCTGTCGCCTGCCGCCACTGGCCCGACGGGGAACAAGCAGCAAGCATCCTCGCTGGACCCCTCGGTGCGACAGGACGGCCGCACTGCCACTCCATCGCTGACTCCCGCTGGTTCGTCGCCCCACGCTCGTCTCGTTCCCACGGACGCAGGGGCCACGCTCCTCATGGCGCACGAGCTCATGCGCTACCGCCCAGTCGACGACCTCTATGAGGACTGGCTTGACCGCATCGCCGAGCTTGTCCGCGCCGCAGGGGGCTCCCCGCGCCGTCCCACTCCCTGCATCGCCCTCCGCCAGCCACGGGCGACACGGCTCATGAAGAACCTCCACCACCTCTGCCCTAAGACGGCGACCTAGCGCCGAGGCACACGGCCCCACGGCGCGACCTACCGCGTCTGGCGCCCGTGCGTGAAGAAAGAAGCTGCCAAGAAGTCCCTCGACCGCAAGCGAACGCTCTGAAGCTCCTCACTCTGCCACGCCAGGATTGTTTGCTGGGGCAAGGCCCCACGCCTCTTGCTGTAGTGGCGCGCGGGCGCCAAGACCAAGCTCCACCTCCAAGGCGGGCCCCAGTGACCACGGCCGGCTGCCGCGCCTTCACCCCCGAGCTGCGTGATACGTCTCCAACGTATCTATAATTTTTGATTGCTCCATGCTATATTATCTACTGTTTTGTGAAATATTGGGCTTTATTATCCACTTTTATATTACTTTCGGGACTAACCGATTAACCGGAGGCCCAGCCCAGAATTGCTGTTTTTTGCCTATTTCAGTGTTTCGAAGAAAAGGAATATCAAACGGAGTCGAAACGGAATGAAATCAACTGGAGAAGTTATTTTTGGAAGGAAACCTACCGGATAGACTTGGACCCTACGTTAGAAGATGAAGGAGGAGCTCACGAGGGTAGGGGTGCGCCCCCCCTGCCTCGTGCCCCCCTCCCCCTTCGGTCCACCGACGTACCTCCTGCACCCATATATACCTACGTAACCTAAAACTTCCAAAACAGAGAATAGATCGGGAGTTCCGCCGCCAGAAGCCTCCGTAGCCACCGAAAACCAATCTAGACCCGTTCTGGCACCCTGCCGGAGGGGGCAATCCTTCTCCGGTGGCCATCTTCATCATCCCGGTGCTCTCCATGATGAGGATGGAGTAGTTCTCCCTCGGGGCTGAGGGTATGTACCAGTAGCTATGTGTTTGATCTCTCTCTCTCTCGTGTTCTTGATTTGGCACGATCTTGATGTATCGCGAGCTTTGCTATTATAGTTGGATCTTATGTTTCTCCTCCCCCTCTTCTCTCTTGTAATGAATTGAGTTTCCCTTTTGAAGTAATCTTATCGGATTGAGTCTTTATTGATTTGAGAACACTTGATGTATGTCTTGCCGTGGATATCTGTGGTGACAATGGGATATCACGTGATTAACTTAATGTATGTTTTGGTGATCAACTTGTGGGTTCCGCCCATGAACCTATGCATAGGGGTTGGCACACGTTTCCCTCGTGATTCTCCGATAGAAACTTTGGGGCACTCTTTGAGGTCCTTTGTGTTGGATGAATAGATGAATCTGAGATTGTGTGACGCATATCGTATAATCATACCCACGGATACTTGAGGTGACATTGGAGTATCTAGGTGACATTAGGGTTTTGGTTGATTTGTGTCTTAAGATGTTATTCTAGTACGAACTCTAGGGCTGTTTGTGACACTTATAGGAATAGCCCAACGGATTGATTGGAAAGAATAACTTTGAGGTGGTTTCCTACCCTACCATAATCTTTTCGTTTGTTCTATGCTATTAGTGACTTTGGAGTGACTCTTTGTTGTATGTTGAGGGATAGTTATGTGATCCAATTATGATATTATTGTTGAGGGAACTTACACTTGGGAAAGTATGAACCCTAGGCCTTATTTCCTATCATTGCAATACCGTTTACGCTCACTTTTATCACTTGCTACCTTGCTGTTTTTATAATTTCAGATTACAAATACCTTTATCTACTATCCATATACCAATTGTATCACCATCTCTTCGCCGGACTAGTGCACCTATACAATTTACCATTGTATTGGGTGTGTTGGGGACACAAGGGACTCTTTGTTATTTGGTTGCAGGGTTGCTTGAGAGAGACCATCTTCATCCTACGCCTCCTATGGATTGATAAACCTTAGGTCATCCACTTGAGGGAAATTTGCTACTATCCTACAAACCTCTTCACTTGGAGGCCCAACAACGTCTACAAGAAGAAGGTTGTGTAGTAGACATCACTGCGCAGCGTCGCCTGACTGGCCAAGTTCAAGCCAAATTTGCATCCTCGCTACGACGGTGCCCCCGACCCCGCAGAGTTCCTGCAGCTCTACGAGCTGAGCATCGAGGCGGCCAACGGCGATGAGAAAGTCATGGCGAACTGGTTTCCAATGGCTCTCAAGGATGGCCCCTGCTCCTTGCTCCTGAACCTGCCTCCAGGCTCAGTTTCCTCCTGGTACGAGATGTGCAACCGCTTCGTCGCCAACTTCCAGGGCACTTGTGACCGCCCCCCGGTAGCGGGTGACCTGCGCCGCATCAAGCAACAACCAGGAGAGACCCTACAGAAGTACATTCAGCGCTTCAACAGCACACGGATCAAGATCCCCAAGGTAACCGACGAGGCCATCATCTCAGTGTTCTCCAACGGCGTCCATGACGTCAAGATGAAAGAGGAGCTCGCCATCCACGAGGAGCTGTGCACGACCTTGGAGCTGTTCAACATAGCGACCAAGTGTGCAAGAGTTAAGGAGGTGCGCCTCTCCCTCCTCGAGCACCCTGCTGTGGACCCGGAGGAGAAGAAGACCAAGGCCAAGGACGTGAAGCGCAAGGGAGCAGCCGTGCTCATGGCGGAGCCAGACACCAAGCGCGGCAGAGACCAGCCTGAGTCATCCAAGGGCAGCCGACCGTTCTGCGCCTTCCACAACCTGCATACCCACAACACTAGCAACTATCAAGAGCTCAGAGCCATCCAAGAAGGACGCTTCAGTCGACGCCCCGAGCGCAGCTACCGGGGCTACGGGCGAGGAGGAGGACGTGGTGGCGGACGCTGGGACAACCGTGGCCCGCACCAAGAGTGGCACGATGGGCCTCGCGAGGACCGCTGGCAGGATCAGCCTCGCGAGGGCGCCTGGAGGGACCAGCCTTGTGAGCCTCGTCCTAAAGGCAATGCTGGCCTTCCTCCATTACCGCCACCACCCAGAAGGAATGACGACCACCATCAAGACGAGGGGGCTGGGGGCTTCCAGGAGCCACGCGCTATCGCCTGCATCTTGGGCAGAGCTCAAGCCCCAACCTCGCAGCGTATCTTCAAACAATTTGCCTGTAAAGTGACTGCAGTTCTCCTCAAGCTCGACGCCACGCACCCGCTCAGATGGTCCAGGTGCCCCATCACGTTCAGTTCGGCAAATCAGCTCAAGTGCGCGGCTACTGCAGGCGTCCTCCCAATGCTCTATTCACCAGTCATCAGCGGCATGCAAGTTACCAAGACCCTCATCGACGGTGGCGCAGGGCTCAATGTACTGTCCGTCGACACATTCGGCAACCTCCAAGTGCCATATGACCAGCTTCAACCTACCAAGCCTTTCTCAGGAGTGACCGACGGCTCTACTACCCCAATCGGGCAGGTCCGCCTCCCCGTCACCTTCGAAGAATGCAACAACTACCGCACTGAACTCATCGACTTCGATGTCGCCTACATCCACCTGCCATACAACGCCATCCTCGGGTATCCAGCCCTGGCCAAGTTCATGGCGGTGACCCATCACGGCTACAATGTCCTCAAGATGCCGGGAAGCGGCGGAATCATCACAGTCCCGTGCGAAGAAAGAGACGCGGTGTGCTCCCTCGAGCGTGCCTTCCAAGCTGCAGCAATCGACGATCCCGACAGTTAGGGTGAGCGCCCTCTTGAGGCCACCCCCAAGAAGAAGAAGCAGCTGCGCCCTGCAGGGCCTCAGGCAAGCGGCGCCTCGTCAGGATCGGCGCCCGCGCCTGGGGCGCCACCATCCATCACATAAGAAAGCGCGCCAAGCGCCCCTCTTGGGAAAGGTTCGAGGGATCTCTTCTGGAGGGCCTAGACTTTGCCAACATCATGGGGGAGGCACTTGGGCACCACTTGGAGGCATGCTTCGCGACATGTTTCCCTCAGGAGAACACAGGGCAAGGAGTGCCCACCGCTCAAGAGTTCATCACCAAGACCACTCAGGAACTGCAAGACGCAAGGGCCATGCGCGGCGGCCGCTGCTCACTAGGCGCAGCCCCCCATCTAGGGGAGGATGTCGGGCTACACGTCTGCATCGACGTTCCAGGGCTCAATTGGGCCGCCGCTCAGGAACTTCTCCGGCCTTCGCGCGTGGGACACTACAAGGCCCACCTCACAGCTACGTTCACATGCCCTTTGGCCTGCCGAGCGTGGCGGCCGCCTATCAACGCAACCTGCAGAGCATCCTGGCGGCTCAGGAGGCCAGGCACCATGTTGTACTGAGGATATGAAGACGGTCCTCAAGGAACCTCCGGGACCCCCAGAGCCTCCCGAGGCTCAGGGCCCCGATGGCTCATGAGGGGCAGCCCCTTCGCCGCACGCCTTCAGCTACCCCAACTCTCCTTTGTCAACAGAACCAGGTGAAATTTTCCAAAAGTTCATCCAGCTGGGAGCGCCCCCAGGGCTCCATTATTACCAAGTCGTGTGGGTCCGTCCTTGTGGCGTGTATCCTTCCTTTTATGTCTTTAGCTCACCCTGTTGGGGGCGCCCCTCGGGCTGCATCATCCCCAAGCCGCTCGGGCCGGACCCAGTGGAATGCATCTTCCCTGCATTTACCTGAGCTAGGTTGCTTTCCATGCCTAATCTATCTATGACTATCGCCTACTTGATTGTCACCCACCATGGGAGCCGCGCGCCGGCCGTCTTTCTTCAGGACCCTTCGTGTTGTCTAACCATCTCACAGGACCAAGACAGCAAACAGGAACCAAGACCAGGCGCAACCCGCCTTGGGGTAGGGCCTCGTGAGTCCCACGTCGGCTCACGAGTGTCCAGACACACCTCGTCTAGCCCTGTCGTGCAAGCCACGTGTCAGGGCAGGGCTGTACACGCCTCGGGGGCTCTCCGCAGTAGGGAGTCCCCTCTCACGCGCCAGAAGCAAACCAGCAATCACAACGGCGACTGGTGCCCTTCCTTGCAGGAACTTCATGAGGGCCACAACAGGCGGTACCACGGGCTCTCTCTCTTCTCTCATGCGATTCTCTTGCGCGTTAAAGGGGGGCTCCTGAGCATCGTGCCTCAGGGGCTCTTACCGGCTCTCCATCCCTCACCCCCTGGCCTTGACCATGGCATGCGACCTAGCATACCAGCGGTGGCTGAGCTCGCTCGAGGGTCGAGACCTGAGGACGCAGAGCACCAAGAAGTACATTGAGGGGAGGGGAGGCCCACACGGGCCAGACCTAGCCACACTACAGCAACCGGCGTGCGAGTGCGGCACGACTCGAGGAGCATACCCCAGACAGCCAAAGATAAGTTCTCACTCTGGATCCACCAGTCGCTTGCGGCACGAGACCCTCGCTCACTCCCTTCGCTGCCCTGCTGCGGCAACATTTTCTTCCTTTCCCATCCTTAGACAGCTGCTTGCGCGCTAAGGGGGACCTCTTGAGCATCACGCCTCAGGAGCTCTTACTGGACCTCGGGCTGCTAACCTCCTGGCCTTGACCACGGCACGTGACCTGGCATACCAATGACGGCTGCAGCCTGCCTGGGGACCGGGACCTGTCAGCGTAGAGCACCAAGCTGTCGCAGGATTGGAAAGGGGAGGCCGAGCCTCGGTAGGATATGCACACACAAATCTTCATAATGAGGGCTATATTGACAAAAGGCATTACATACGCTTTACACACCCCCACGGGGTCCGTTTCTTGATTCCTCGCAGGGAACAAAAGGGAAGGAAGTCCTAGTGGTTCTATCTACGCGCACCAGGTGTCGCCGACGCCTTCATCAATAGTGGGCCATGCGAGGCCGGCGCCAACCCCATCCAGATTAGCGACGATGGCGGCTGAACACCATGGCCCTGACGCGGGCGGCGCTGCTCACCGTTCCTTCCTCCGGAACCGTTGGCGTGAGCGTACGAGGGCAGCGGGTACCCAGGAGGCGGCCTCTCATACCAAGGCCTCGACACCACCAGCCTCACGACCACCTCGCGGCGATGAGACCTCCTTTTCTTCGGTGGGAGCAGCTCGGGCATGTTGAGGGGAGCCTTGCCCTTCTCTGTGGCCGAGAACCTCCGGATCGGCGCCATGTCTACACAAGCAAGGAGTGGAGCAAGGAAGAAGAAGAAGCGGAAGAGGAAGAGGAAGGATGGGCGTCGGGGGCTCCACTATAACGCCCACGATGCGGCTATATCTCCCACGTGTCGAAGCACGACTTAGAGGCATAACCGCATTGTAAGCAATGTCGCAAGTGAGGTAATCTTCACAACAACCCATGTAATGAATAAGGGAAAAGATACATAGTTGGCTTACACTCGCCATGTCACACAATAGCATAAATATCATTACATTCATCTAGGTACAATCAAGGTCTGACTACAGAACCAAAATAAAGAACAACCCCAAATGCGACAAAGTCCCCGATCGCCCCAACTGGGCACCACTATTGATCATCTGGAAAGGAAATGTAGTATCATCCTGAGTCCTCATCGAACTCCCACTTGAGCTCAGTCGAATCACCTGGAGCGGTATCATCGGTCCCTGCATCTGGTTTTGAAGTAATCTGTGAGTCACGGGGACTCAGCAATCTCACACCCTCGCAATCAAGACTATTTAAGCTTATAGGAAGGGTAAAAGGTATGATGTGGAGCTGCAGCAAGTGACTAGCGTATATGGTGGCTAACATACACAAATGAGAGCGAGAAGAGAAGGCAAAGGCACGGTCGATCAACTATGATCAAGAAGTGATCCTAGAACAACCTACGATCAAGCATAACACGAGACCGTGTTCTCTTCCCGGACTCCGCCGAAAAGAGACCATCACGGCCACACACTCTGTTGATTCATTTTAATTAAGTTAAGGTTAAGGTTTTCTACAACCGGACAATAACAAATTCCCATCTGCCCATAACCACGGGCACGGCTTTCGAAAGTTCATAACCCTGCAGGGGTGTCCCAACTTAGCCCATCACAAGCTATCACGGTCAATGAAGGATATTCCTTCTCCCAAGACAATCCGATCAGACTCGGAATCCCGGTTACAAGACATCTCGACAATGGTAAAACCAAACCAGCAAAGCCGCCCGAATGTGCCGACAAATCCCGATAGGAGCTGCACATATCTCGTTCTCAGGGCACACTCAGATGAGACATCCTACGAGTAAAACCAACCCTCAAGTTGCCCCGAGGTGGCCCCGTAGTCTACTCGGTTCGGACCAATACTCAGAGGAGCACTGGCCCAGGGGGTTTAAATAAAGATGACCCTCGGGCTCCGGAAACCTAAGGGAAAAGAGGCTAGGTGGCGAATGGTAAAACCAAGGTTGGGCCTTGCCGGAGGAGTTTTATTCAAGGCGAACTTTCAAGGGGTTCCCATTATAACCCAACCGTGTAAGGAACGCAAAATCCAGGAACATAACACCGGTCTGACGGAAACTAGGGCGGCAAGAGTGGAACAAAACACCAGGCATAAGGCCGATCCTTCCACCCTTTACCAAGTATATAGGTGCATTAAAAATAGACAAGATATTATAATGTTATCCTAACAATAAACATGTTCCAACAAGGAACAAACTCCAATCTTCACCTGCAACTAGCAACGCTATAAGAGGGGCTAAGCAAAGCGGTAACATAGCCAAACAACAGGTTGCTAGGACAAGGTGGGTTAGAGGTTTGACATGGCAATATGGGAGGCATGATAAGCAAGTGGTAGGTATCGTAGCATAGGCGTAGCAAAAGAGAGAGCATCTAGCAAGCAAAGATAGAAGTGATTTCGAGGGTATGGTCATCTTGCCTGCAAAGTTCTCCGAGTTGACATTAGCTTGATCCTCGTAAACGTACTCAACGGGCTACTCGATCACGTACTTGTCTCCCAGCTCTACCCAAAGCAAGAACACAAGCAAAGGGAGACACAATCAACCACGTGCAATGCACAAACAACATGATGCAAAACATGGTATGATATGCGGGATGCGATATGCGATGCATATGCATGTTTCAGAAAGGAATGATTGAACCTGGCCTCAACTTGGAAATCCAAGAGTGCCACTAGAAAGAGGGGTTGATTTCGGTCGAAATCGATATAAAGATCACCGGAATCAGATGCACGGTTTGCAAATGGAAAGCAAAACAAATATGGCACCGATCTGCAATTAACAGCACGAGGCCATCTAAATGCATCAAGAACAACATGCTACAACACTCTAACATGACAACAAAATACATGGAAGGGTTCCACTCAAGATGCTTGACAAAAGATGAACACTGATCTATGGCTAATTCACTCAATAGCAGGTTCAAACAAGCATGGCAAAAGTGCAAAAGATATCAGGTTACAGACTTAGAGAAAACAACAAGTCAGGAATTTAACACCAGGAAGCAATGTTAAGAGCAATATAACAACATGCTACAGGAACATATCATGGCAAAGCAAGGCATGGCATGAAGCTACTCAAAGCATACAACAAAAGTCCCTTACTGACCATAAGCCAAAAGGGATCAGACAATACAATGGAAACCATGTGAACATAGCAATTATCGCTAACAGATTCAGACTTGGTAGAAAACTGGAACATGGCAAAACAGATATCAAGTAGGCATGTTTACGAGCTTGATGCACTCACCACAAGGAATTGCATGACAAACTAAGCATACACCCAGCAAGTAGACATGGCATATAAGCTAAACATGGCAAGAACAACAACATAGCATGCACGGATCAACTACAACAAGCTCAGCAAAAATGCTTAACATGTAAACATTCTGCCAGGAACATTTAATAGCAAAAGTAGAGCTCGATTGACTCAAGCTAGGGTGCTCCATAATTGCAAACAAAGAAATGGATGGATAAAGCACAACATTATCTACAAAACATCCTTACTGATCATGCTCAAAAGAGGCATGGATCACTCTCTAGCAGCAAGGATACATGGCATAAAAATATTGACAGGGCAGAGACTTAGAATATTTCCAAGTCCCTGAAATCAGCAACATTAAGAGAGCTACTTTGCATGTTTGTGCTAGTCACCACAGAGATCACAAAAATACATGGCATACACCCCTGTAAATATGGCATGGCATACTTGAAAACACATGTAGGGCTCAAGTTCATAGGAGGCACACATTAATCATGGCAAAAATGACAAATGAGCAAATGCTGATAAGAATCTGAAACTAATATAAACTAGCACTCTTGCAACGGCATTTAGGGCATCAAGATGAGCTCAAATGAACATGATGCAATGAGATGAAATTAAGTACTAGTCAAGACGAACAATTCGATATGCTACACGCCCAAAACAGAGCCACGGTTGCAGACATATGATGCGATGAAATATGCAAAAAGATATTAGGGTTAGGGCAAAAGTCAACCCTAGCGGATCTCAGATCCAGATCGGCACGGACTTCGAGGTCGCCGGAGTTACTGTTTGCCGGAGATGGGGGGTCACCGGAGTTGGAGTCAGACTTGGTGGACGGCGGCGATGGCGCGGTGCGGCGGAGGCGCAAAAGCCGAGGCGTCGGGCGGCACGCTGGCCGGCGAGGAGCAAGGCGGCGAGGGTCGGCCACGGTGGTGCTCCGGCGAGGGGGCGCGCCGGCGAAGCGAGGAGGCGGCGGAGGCAGGCGGCGATGATCGAGGGCGCGGGCGGCGCGGTGGGAAGACACGGACGGCGCGCCGCTTCGGGCCGGGGGGCGCGCGCGGGCTCGCCGGCCGGTGGCGCGTTGCGGCGGCGCTCACCATGTGGCGCGCTGTGGTTGGTGCGGGCGGCGGCGGTGACTTCGTCCGGCTAGGTGGCGGACATGTCCGGCGGCGGAGATGCGGATTTTTAGGGAT
Organism: Triticum aestivum; assembly: GCF_018294505.1. Classification (NCBI taxonomy): domain Eukaryota; kingdom Viridiplantae; phylum Streptophyta; class Magnoliopsida; order Poales; family Poaceae; genus Triticum; species Triticum aestivum. The sequence continues at coordinate 190,360,075 of NC_057806.1, forward strand.
AGGGGGAAGAGACCCGGGATTTTGGGGAGGAGGCTATATTTATAGCTAGAGGGAGCTAGGAGGCTCCAAATTGAGCATGGTTTTTGGCCACACGATCGTGATCGGACGACCTAGATGATGGAGGAGGTTTAGGTGGGTTTTGGTCCACTTTGGAGAGGTGTTGGGCTGCAACACACGCGAGGCCTTTTTCAGTTCCTCGGTTAACCGTTGGAGTATCAAACGAAGTCCAAATGGCACGAAACTTGAAAGGCGGTCTACCGGTAGTAAACCAAGGCCGCATGACAAGTCTCAGTCCAATCCGAAAATGTTTAACACCCGCACACAAAAAGAGGTAGAAAGAGACACCAGAGGACATAGGAGCGCCGGAATGCAAAACGGACAACGGGGAAAATGCTCGGATGCATGAGACGAACACATATGCAAATGCGATGCACATGATGACATGATATGAGATGCATGACAAAGACAAAAACAACACGAAGACAAAAACCCGACAACGAGGAAATATCATAACTTAGTGCCGAAAATGGCAAGAGTTGGAATACAAATATGGCAGGTTACATACGGGGTGTTACAACACTCCACCACTACGAAAGGATCTCGTCCCGAGATCTAGGACTGGAAAAACTCCGGGTACTCAGAACGGAGGTGGTCCTCGCGTTCCCAGGTGGCTTCACGGTCGGAATGATGTGACCACTTGACTTTCAGGAATTTGATAGACTTGTTGCGAGTCTTGCGCTCGGCTTCTTCAAGAATAGCAACGGGGTGCTCATGATAAGAGAGGTCTTCTTGGAGATCAATCTCTTCAAAGTAGATGGTGCGGTCAGGAGTCTTGAAACACTTGCGGAGTTGGGACACGTGAAACACGTCATGCACGTTTGCAAAGTTGGAGGGAAGCTCAAGTTGATAGGCGAGATCGCCTCTTTTGCCAATGATCTTGAAAGGTCCCACGTATCTCGGGGCAAGATTCCCTTAGATACTGAAGCGACGAGTACCTTTCATTGGAGAGACGCGAAGGTAGACATGGTCTCCGATCTTGAAAGCCAAGTCACGATGCTTGCTTTCATAGTAACTCTTCTGGCGCGATTGCGCGGCTTTGAGATTATCACGAATGACTTTGCACATTTTTCTGCCTCTGTGATCAAGTCATTTCCAAGTGGTTGACGTTCACCAGTCTCTGACCAGTTAAGAGGAGTACGACACTTCCTGCCATAGAGAATCTCGAATGGGGCCTTGCCCGAACTCGCTTGGAAGTTGTTGTTGTAGGAGAACTCGGCATATGGAAGACAATCTTCCCACTTCATACCGAAAGAAATGACACAAGCCCTGAGCATATCTTCAAGAATCCGATTGACTCACTCGACTTGGCCACTGGTTTGAGGATGAAAAGCTGTACTGAAGCGAATGTTGGTGCCCATAGCCTTCTGAAAAGAATCCCAGAACTTAGAGGTAAAGATGATGCCACGATCTGAAGATATCAATTGCGTAATGCCATGCAGAGAGACAATCCTGGAGGTATATAGCTCTGCCAACTGAGCTGTTGTGATAGATTCTTTGATAGGAAGGAAATGAGCCACTTTAGTGAGCTTGTCGATGACAACAAAGATAGCATCATTGCCACGCTTGGACTTGGGAAATCCAGTCACGAAGTCCATCTCAATATGGTCAAACTTCCATTCTGGAATGGCAAGAGGTTGGAGGAGACCAGCTGGTCGTTGGTGTTCTGCTTTCACTCTTCTGCAGACATCACATTCATTCACGAACTGAGCAATCTTGCGTTTCATTCGAGTCCACCAATACGACTGCTTGAGGTCCTGGTACATCTTTGTACTTCCAGGGTGAATAGAGAGGAGTGAATTGTGGGCCTCGTTCATAATGACTTTACAAAGATCACCCTTAGGAACAACAATGCGATCCTCGAAGAATAGAGTATCCTTGTCATCAAGACGATAGCACTTGTACTTGGGTTGACTCTTGGCAATCCCAATCTTCACCTTCTTCACCATAGCATCAAGAAGTTGAGCCTCACGAATCTGATCTTCCAAAGTAGGAGAGACTTGGAGGTTGGCAAGGAATCCTTGAGGAACAACTTGGAGATTGAGTTCGCAGAAAGCTTCACAAAGCTCTGGTTGGTAAGGCTTTAGAATCAAACTGTTGCAGTAAGCCTTCCTGCTCAATGCGTCAGCAATTACATTGGCCTTGCCTGGAGTATATTCAATACTCGGATTATACTCTTGAATCATCTCGACCCAACGAGTCTGCCTGAGGTTGAGATTAGGCTGAGTGAAGATGTACTTGAGACTCTTATGATCAGTGAAGATGTCCACTTTTCTTCCCAATAAGAGATGTCCCCATGTTAAAACAGCATGGACAACTGCCGCCAACTCGAGGTCATGAGCGGGGTAGTTCTTTTCGTTGGGCTTCAACTGGCGAGAGGTATAGGTCACAACTTTCTTCTCTTGCATCAACACTGCACCAAGACCTTGAAGGGAAGCATCAGAGAAGACCTCGAACGGTTTGGATTCATCAGGAGGAGTCAAAACTGGAGCAGTGACTAACTTTTCTTTCAGGGTGTTGAAAGCGATGTCACATTCAGGCGACCAGACGTATTGTAACACTCAGAGAATCATGCTACAGTAACTCCAGACTAATGGTGCCAGGTCATCAAGATTAACTAAGCCAAATTGTCACTTGATAAAATCCAAGCCAATTTCAATATTTAAAATAAAGTCAAATAAATTGTTTCTCCAAACAGTAAAAATAAAATATTCACAATATTCTATAAATTCCCCGATCTTTATCTTGTTGAACCCAACATTATTTGACCCACCAATTAAATCCTAGAAAATTAATAAGTGGCCCAACAGTAGTTAAATTAACCATTTAAATATGAACCTAAGTTTATATATTTTCTTTTGGCCCTGAACTTTTTGTGCTACCTAACAATATTGTGCTTGAATTATGAGCACAGTTTCGTATAAAAAAAATCAATTTCTATCTAAACTAAATACAAAACAGTAGAAGGTTTATTATAGAAAGATAAAATAGGAAAATGGTTTTGTGCAATTAGGCCCAACAATGCACAGGACTTGGCCCATCCCACACCATATGATGACCAGCGTCTCCTTCCTCGTGCGTGTCAGCACGCGAGCGGCTCGGATGCGCCATCGCCGACCGATGCGCAACAACGGTGCTCCCCAGTGGTCGCGGACGGTTACAAGACCTCGTCCCCAACCCCTCTGCAAACCCTAGTTCTCCTCCCCCTTCCTCCCGCGCCGTTTTTCTCTCCCCCCCTCATCGCCCGACGCCACCGCCGCCGCGTCATTGTCGTCACCCCGACAAAAGAGCTCACCGCCGCGAGAGAACCTGCCAGGAGCCTCCCTGCTCTCGTCCACTTCGTCACCGCCCACCAGCCCGAGCCGCGGGGCCTCCCTCCACCGAATCGCCTCGTCCCACGTCGTCGGGATCCCCCACGGCCGTCGCGGCCATCGCTGTCGATCTCCACCACCGGCGCCTCTCGGCCTCGCCGAGCTCGTCCACGGCCTCCTCGGTGTGAGCCTCCACCCGTTCCCCCTTTCTTCCCCTCTCCCCGACGCCGTTTGCCGCCGCCCAAGCTTCGGCCGTTGGCCGCGATGCAAGCCCGCGCCTCGCGCCACTGTGCCGCGTACGCGCTCCACCGTGCCTCTTACCGCGTTCGGCCGTGACCGGCCGCGCGCCGGCCGTCCCCTCCCGCCGCTCCCGTCGTTGTGCATTGAGCCTGCAACTGCCCTTGCCCGTGCGCGCCGGCACCTGCTGCTACTCGCGGCCGCTGCCTGCTGCTTTGCCGTTGTTGCCGCTGAAGCTCTACTGCTGTTGACTTCTTGCTACTGCTCTTGCATCCTACTTCTTCTTATTGCTGTTGTATCCACTAGTTTGCTGCCGGGGCTGCTCCATGCTTATGTCGCTGCTCGGTTGATGGTGCTACTGCAGCCTGCTACCTCTGGCTCCATGGCCGTGGTGTGTGTGAGTGTGGTGTGTTGTGTGTGTATGCAGCGTGGTGTGTGTGAGTGTGTGTGGTGCCACATCGTGAGGCTTGCTATGCCTCTCGCCGGCCCTGCAATTACATTAGGGACTAATCATCACTTAGCTGCTACACTATGTCAATGGGTCCCCACTGCTAAATTAACTAGTTAAGCAAATCTATTAAAATACCAGTCTATGACAGGTAGACCCCCCCCCCCCCCCCCCTCTAATTATACACTTAAAAAGGAATGCTAAATATGTGTGAATAGCACATGGGCCCCATCTATAGTTTTGACCAGTCATCAGTCAAACAGTTGACAGTTGACTGGACTGTTGACTGGGTCATCTGGGCTCTCTAGCCCCACATGTTGTACACATGCACACAATGTTGTGTACACTATTGGTACCCATAGCATTTAGCTAATTAATTTTTGAATTAATAATAATTTTAGAAAACGTTTAAAATCACTAAAATTAATATAAAATAATTCGTAACTCGGATGAAAATACTGTGTACATGAAAGTTTCTCAGAATGACGAGACGAATCCGGATACACAGCCCGTTCGTCCATCACACATCCCTAGCATAGCAAACACATAACTTTTCCACTCCGGTTCATCTGCCCGAAAACGTGAAACATCAGGAATACTTTCCCGGATGTTTCCCCCCTTCACCGGTTTCCCATCCTACTGTGTTAGGTCACCCCTAGCACCGCGTATTGCCATGTTATGCTTTGTGATGCTTTGATTGCTCTATTATTTATTGTGTTCCCCTCCGTTACTTCTTTCCGGTAGACCCCGAGACCACTGTCGGTACCCCTGTGATCGACTACATCGACGACGAACCCTTCTTGCTAGAGCAACCAGGCAAGCCCCCCTTTGATCACCAGATATCGCCTACTCTTCTCTCTACTCTTGCATTAGAGTAGTGTGGCAAGTTACTGCTTTTCGTTAATCCTATCCTGATGCATAGCATGTCCTTGCTACTACTATTGTTACCTTTACCTGCAATCCTAATGCTTAGTATAGGATGCTAGTTTATCATCAGTAGCCCTACACTTTTGTCCGTCTGCCATGCTATACTATCAGGTCGTGATCACTCGGGAGGTGATCACAGGTATATACTATATACTTTATATATGATACATGTGATGACTAAAGTCGGGTTGGCTCGAGGAGTACCCGCGGTTGATTCACGAATTGGGGGCTGGAAGGACATACTTTCCCGACAGCCCTCTGTGTGGATCTTTGTGGCGAAGCGACAGGGCAGGTTGAGACCACCTAGGAGAGAGGTGGGCCTGGCCCTGGTCGGCGTTCGCGGTTATTTCAAGATAACACGTTTAACGAGATCTTGATATTTGATCTGAATCTGGCCACTGGCCTATACGCACTAACCATCTACGCGAGACAGTTATGGGCACTCGACGTCGTGGTATCAGCCGAAGCCTTCGTGATGTCAGCGACTGAGCGGCGCGCGCCAGATTGGACTGGAACGCCTGCTAGGCTAGGTCTGCTTCCGGCCGCCCTCGCAACGTACAGGTGTGCAATGGGCGATGGGCCCAGACCCCTGCGCCATAGGATTTAGACCGGCGTGCTGACCTCTCTGTTGTGCCTAGGTAGGGCTGCGACGTGTTGATCTTCCGAGGCCGGGCATGACCCAGGAAAGTGTGTCCGGCCAAATGGGATCGAGCGTGTTGGGTTATGTGGTGCACCCCTGTAGGGAAGTTAATCTATTCGAATAGCCGTGATTTTCGGTAAAAGGACGACTTAGATTTGTACCTTGACCTTATGACAACTAGAACCGGTTACTTAATAAAACACACCCTTTCAAGTGCCAGATACAACCCGGTGATCGCTCTCTAACAGGGCGACGAGGAGAGGGCCGTCGGGTAGGTTTATGCTACACGATGCTACTTGGTGAACTTACCATCTACTCTCTTCTTCTGCTGCAAGATGGAGGTTATCAGAAGCGTAGTCTTCGGTAGGACTAGCTATCCCCCTCTTATTCCGGCATTCTGCAGTCCAGTCCACATATGATACCCTTATTTCATTTGATACCAATGCATACATATGTAGTTTAGCTCCTTGCTTGCGAGTACTTTGGATGAGTACTCACAGTTGCTTTGCTCCCTCTTTTCCCCCTTTCTATACCCAATTGCTGCGACCAGAAGATGGAGCCCAGGAGCCAGACACCACTGTCGATGACGACTACTACTACTCGGGAGGTGCCTACTACTACGTGCAGCCCGCTGACGATGACCAGGAGTAGTTTAGGAGGATCCCAGGCAGGAGGCCTACGCCTCTTTCGATCTGTATCCCAGTTTGTGCTAGCCTTCTTAAGGCAAACTTGTTTAACTTATGTCTGTACTCAGATATTGTTGCTTCCGCTGACTCGTCTATGATCGAGCTCTTCTATTCGAGCCCTCGAGGCCCCTGGCTTGTAATATGATGCTTGTATGACTTACTTTATCATTAGAGTTGTGTTGTGATATCTTCCCGTGAGTCCCTGATCTTGATCGTACACGTTTGCGTGTATGATTAGTGTACGATTGAATCGGGGGCGTCACAAGTTGGTATCAGAGTCGACTGCCTGTAGGAATCCCCCTTCCAAACTCCTTGGCCGAAGTTGAGTCTAGATATTGCAAAACTTTTTACTAACATGGTTGTGCGTCTTACGGGCCCACGTCGCCATTTGGGTGGTATTAGGATCTTTTACCCTCGATCCTTACTCTGGGACTCTGATCTCTCTTCTATTCGGGTTAAATGATTTTGCTAACTCTAACTCTAGGTTCTCGTAATTACTTCCTCCCGGAGAGCCCAGATGATCCACCCCTTCACCAGAAGATTTTGAAGATACTCTTCGATGCGTTCACGAGACGCTTGTGCCCTCTGTCTTTTCAATTCCCTGCTACCGAGATATCCATATGGATAACGACATACACTTTTCATTCATACAATCACTCCCTGTTGCTCTTGTTATTACAAATTACATTGAATTGTTCTCCGACTTTTAAGAATCCCTTGTGCCACTGCCTTGTAGTTCCTTGCCGCAGAACTACCCCTATAGATAATTCCTCGCACTTATCGAGTATCCGCTCATTCCCCGATGATCATGTGATCCACAAGTTACTTTGAAATAATATCCGGTCTTCCAATAATCCATTGCCAACTATTCTCTGCAAATATTTGTCTTCTTGCATTATGGTTACTTTCCATATGTCTAGCAATATTCAGGAGCATCCTTTGTCACCGTTAATTTGAGGCTTTGACCCAATATGTTTGCGAATGCTCGCAATCATCAATCCAACCCAGAATTCATCCTTCCGGCTCAGGCGTCATTTTGAACATGAACTGGTCCTCGGCCAATCAAGTTGTCGTCCAATGTACCCCTAAGCCTATTCAACTTATCAATTTTTAATCAGAGTGTTTGCTTCTAATCCCTTGATTTGGAAATCATAATTCATTTGCGTTTGAGCTTTGAATTAGTCAGTGGTTTCTATATTCTGATACCTTTACATTCCTTTTCTGTCTCATTGAGTATTGATACTCACATCAGATTCCTTGTGGTCCGTGAGACCAATTGCTTGGTTATTTTCCGACAGTGTCCTTCATATTCAATACGCTTGTGAGCCTTTCCATGGGTATATAATGCCTTTGGTAATTTGTATCCTCTGCTTTGACAACCATACTCTACTTCCGAGCTTGTATTAATTACTTCGAAGTTTGTGGTATATGTTTCTAAGATGCCTCGATGGGTTAAACCTATGCGTTCCTTAATCTATGTGAACCCGAAAGATTTCACAGGTCATACTTATCTGGTATTGCACCAGGTAAAACTTTCAACAACCAATGTCATTTTCGAAAAGCGAGAGGTGAATGGAAGGTTATATATTGAAGAAGTGGGAGTCGACCTTGAACTTGTGTTCATGCCCATGGACACGATGTAGATCCTATCATGGAAACTTCTTGTGATAATAACTATTTCCTTGATATAAGTTCATCTAGTATCCATGTTTGGTCCTTTGCAATCGTGGTTCTGACCATGATTGTTCTCCTTTGATTCCATTTCTCAGACAAGATGAAGTACTTGTCTTCTGCAGATCATTTCACGTGTACACCGTCTACTCTGCTCTACCGTCGAGTATTACACTCTGGTATCTCGAGAATATCACTGAACTACGTTTCTTGTGAGTTCTTCATCAACTATTATTTCTCGCTGATTCCAATTTTCTCCGGGTTTTGAGTTGTTTGTCACTCGAAACACCGATAACTGAATCAAGTCCTCCCTACGGTTCAACTACTCTTTGTAATCCTTATTACCTGTGAGTTGTAGTCCCTGATGTCATTCCCAGCCGATTGGCTACATCATCATCGTCATGTTAAAGCTTAAACTGTGCTACATGGTCCTTATTCCCAGAGCACAACTTTCGATGATGAGCTAAGCTTACATCGATCTTCCTTGTCTTATCATTTCACCTCAAACAACAAGCTTAATTTCGAGTTTGTGTCGTATCTATGGTTCCAATAACCTTTGACTTCATCATTCCTTTGACTTGATGTCATCGCTGATCGATTACATCTTCATGAAATCTCTCGACAATGGTGTCGTGATCATCATCAACATTCTGGGTTCTTTCGAGATGTCTATCGAATTCTTGATAAGAAATACCATCCTTGCCCCTCGATGATTTGTGTTATCATCGGCTACTTTATTGCCCTCCCTCCAACACAAACTTGTTCATGTTTCATGTAGTACCTTGAGTTCCTTGCTATCTAGCTTATGTTATGTTCTACCTTGGGTACCACTGTCTGTTATGTCAAGAATGTCGCGAGAATTTCACCACCCCTTAAGAATTATTGATACAAGTGATATTTATTACCATCACCATTCTTTTCTTGGTCCCCATGATGTTTCTAACCAGAATACCGACAAATGGTCAGTGATGTGTAAATTCAAAACTTCTAGCAACCCTATTGCTTTGACATTAATGGTCGATAGCTCTATTCTAAGTCTATTTCTTATTGAATCACCATTCGAACATTGATCGTACTACTTAGTCCAGATTTCCTGGTACACCTTTCTATCATTGTTCAGTTGTGTATGTTTTCATCAAACATACATCATTATATCATTTAATCTGACTAATGTTATCTCCTTGTTCACATAGTTGTGGAAATCCATCTTTTGGGAATCCCAATGAATTGCTGCTGATTTCATCAGCCACCTCCTCGTCCTATCCTTGGTTAAATGATGAACTCATGATTCAGAACTTGCTTCCATAGTTCATTTCCCGAGAATCTTGCAACTCCATCCCGTCAAATTGTGTTGCACCCCTTCCTTCTCAGGCATCATGAATCCGAGGTATCCCAACACCAATCATATCTGAATCTCGGTCAGATATGATGGTTGGAACATACTTCCAAGAGTTATCACATTGGTCTTTATGTGACCCGGTAAGGTGATGTCGTGCCTAGCACACCTGGCCCGAGGCCCTGTTGTTATAGTTTCCTTTTTAGCAAGGTTAACCATTTTCCATGAAGAAATTGAATGCCTTGTTTAATAAGGTTATCCTGATGGATCCCTTGTGTATCCAAAGTCTGACCTTTGCTTGCAGACCATGTCAATGCAATCTCGCAGCATGTCTGTGGTACTCCGATTTTCCACCAGAACATTTGAAGCCCAATGCTAAATGTTTCTTGCTAAATTATCCAAACACCGTTGTATGGGTAATGTCATGATATTTCTCCCCCCTTTCCTAAAGGGTTTTCTATGTTATATCCTATCATGGATATCATGCCCTGCTTGTCCTTGGGAAGGATATACCCCTGAAATATGTGTTTAAACACATTTTTAGTTTCCATGTTCTGTTTAACCCGACGATCACATTTTCCTTTACATTGGTTTGTTTGACCTTTTTCGTGTTCTATATGATCTAAGCAGTAATATTATCATGCTTATGTAAACTTCTCGGTGTACAATTCTGTCAGAAAGACCCTGTTACTTTTGTTGATGACATTCCGGTAACCACCGATGGACGAGAACTTTGCCAACTGGTCCGCCTCGGTCAACGAGTAGGAAAATGGTTCTCTTCGTCCCTCGCCCTTGGTACCGATGTTGTTGCCGACATGACCGACAGACTATCCTCTGACATGCCTTTCTTAGATGATCATGCAAGATGTCACCGACCTTCCTACTTTTAACCACATGGTGGGCCCATAACCCACAGTTCCTCAGGATCGAAACCTGACACTCCTGTACACCCCAAATCCTAAAGGTTATTCCTCATGCTTGGCTTCTTATGTAATTCACGAGCCACCTTCGTAGTGATTAATCCTAGTATCAGACACAATACTTATTCCAGTTGCTCTGAACCCCTTTCACACTCTGTTTTAGGCAACAAACTGTTGAGTAGCCACTTGAAACTTCTTACCGTACCTCCTTACTTTGCTCTCGATATTATCTTAGGTTACAATTCGAGAGTAACTTCCGCCACCTTCCTCGATGTTATTGACCAGATAGTCGACCTTGCAGAGGTTTGTTCTCCCGGAATGCCCACCCTTTATTCTTTCGTAAGTACGATGGAGTTCCAGAACAAAGTATGTCGACTTCATCATGATGACCTGAAGTAGAGAAATACAGAAATCAATGTATTGGACCGGCCTCTTCGAGAAGAGCAACCAAGACCGAGAAGACTCGATAGAATTTTGTAACCTAGTCTTTCCCCCTTACTCCCCCTCTTAAATCTCGGGACGAGATTTCTTGTAGTAGAGGAGATTTGTAACACCCGGAGAATCATGCTACAGTAACTCCAGACTAATGGTGCCAGGTCATCAAGATTAACTAAGCCAAATTGTCACTTGATAAAATCCAAGCCAATTTCAATATTTAAAATAAAGTCAAATAAATTGTTTCTCCAAACAGTAAAAATAAAATATTCACAATATTCTATAAATTCCTAGATCTTTATCTTGTTGAACCCAACATTATTTGACCCACCAATTAAATCCTAGAAAATTAATAAGTGGCCCAACAGTAGTTAAATTAACCATTTAAATATAAACCTAAGTTTATATATTTTCTTTTGGCCCTGAACTTTTTGTGCCACCTAACAATATTGTGCTTGAATTATGAGCACGGTTTCGTATTAAACAAAAATCAATTGCTATCTAAACTAAATAGAAAACAGTAGCAGGTTTATTATAGAAAGATAAAATAGGAAAATGGTTTTGTGCAATTAGGCCCAACAATGCACAGGACTTGGCCCATCCCCCACAATATGACGACCAGCGTCTCCTTCCTCGTGCGTGTCAGCACGCGAGCGGCTCGGATGCGCCAACGCCGACCGATGCGCGACAACGGTGCTCCCCAGTGGTCGTGGACGGCTACAAGACCTCGTCCCGAACCCCTCTGCGAACCCTAGTCCTCCTCCCCCTTCCTCCCGCGCCATTTTTCTCTCCCCCCACATTGCCCGACGCCACCGCCGCCGCGTCGTCGTCGTCACCCCGACCAAAGAGCTCGCCGCTGCGAGAGAACCTACCAGGAGCCTCCCTGCTCTCGTCCACTTCGTCACCGCCCACCAGCCCGAGCCGCGGGGCCTCCCTCCACCGAATCGCCTCGTCCCACGTCGTCGGGATCCCCCACGGCCGCCGCGGCCATCGCCGTCGATCTCCACCACCGGCGCCTCCCGGCCTCGCCAAGCTCGTCCACAGCCTCCTCGGCGTGAGCCTCCACCCGTTCCCCCTTTCTTCCCCTCTCCCCGACGCCGTTTGCCGCCGCCCAAGCTCCGGCCGTTGGCTGCGATGCAAGCCCGCGCCTCGCGCCACTGTGCCCCGTACGCGCCCCACCATGCCCCTGGCCGCGTCCGGCCGCGACCGGGCGCGCGTCGGCCGTCCCCTCGTCGCACCCCGCCGCTCCCGTTGTTGTGCATTGAGCCCGCAGCTGCCCTTGCCCGTGCACGACGGCAACTGCTGCTACTCGCGGCCGCTGCCTGCTGCTTTGCCGTTGTTGCCGCTGAAGCTCTGCTGGTGTTGACTTCTTGCTACTGCTCTTGCTTCCTACTGCTGCTTATTGCTGTTGTATCCACTAGTTTGGCACCGGTGCTGCTCCGTGCTTATGTCGCTGCTCGGTTGATGGTGCTACTACAGCCTGCTACCTCTGGCTGTGGCTGCTGCTGGCCACGGCCATGGGCCATGGCCGTGGTGTGTGTGAGTGTGGTGTGTGCTGTGTGTGTATGCAGCGTGGTGTGTGTGAGTGCACGTGTGTGTGGTGCCACATCGTGAGGCTGGATATGCCTCTCGCCGGCCCTGCAATTAGATTAGGGACTAATCATCACTTAGCTGCTACACTATGTCAATGTGTCCCCACTGCTAAATTAACTAGTTAAGAAAATCTATTAAAATACCAGTCTATGACTGTCGGTGTCAAAACCGGCGGATCTTGGGTAGGGGGTCCCGAACTGTGCGTCTAAGGCAGATGGTAACAGGAGGCAGGGGACACAATGTTTTACCCAGGTTCAAGCCCTCTTGATGGAGGTAAAACCTACGTCCTGCTTGATTAATATTGATGATATGGGTATTATAAGAGTAGATCTACCACGAGATCAGAGAGGCTAAACCCTAGAAGCTAGCCTATGGTATGATTGTATGTTGTCCTACGGACTAAAACCCTCCGGTTTATATAGACACCGGAAAGGGCTAGGGTTACACAAGTTCGGTTACAAAGGAGGAGATAAACATATCCGTATTGCCTAGCTTGCCTTCCACGCCAAGTAGAGTCTCATCCAGACATGAGACGAAGTCTTCAATCTTGTATCTTCATAGTCTAACAGTCCGGCCAATGGATATAGTCCGGCTGTCCGGAGACCCCTAATCCAGGACTCCCTCAGTAGCCCCTAAACCAGGCTTTCAATGACGATGAGTCCAGCGCGCAGTACTATCTTCGGCATTGCAAGGCGGGTTCCTCCTCCGAATACACCACGGAAGAATCTGAATTCAAGGATAGTGTCCGACCCTGCGAAATAAGTTCCACATACCACCGTAGAGAGAATAGTATTTCCACAAATCTAATTTGCTGACTTGTTTTGGCAACACGACATAATGTCACGGCCCGGTGATTATTCGAACCGTTTCCTTTAACTAGCCCTGCACATAACGCGAGGCAGTTTTTTGACACGTCTTGTCAAAGTAGAGATCGTGTCCCCTTATCACGGGATTCTCATCAATACGGGTGTGGGTAACCCAACCGCGCCATCGATTATGGCGCTTGGGGGACGAGCGAGTTTTACTAGGCTAGTGGGGACGCATAGTTTTGTCCGCCCATATAAAGGGATAAGGATTTACCTTTTCATCCACGCCTTCTTCCTCCTTTGCTCATCCACCTTCGCATACTCGAGCCCCAGCGCCCAAGTTCGCATTCCCCACCTCGACCTTCTCCAACCATGTCCGGAGCGGGAGGCAGGTGGATGGTCCCCTCCGTCACGGAGGGACACGTCAAGAAGCTGAGGAGAGTCGGATACTTGCCCGACGACATCGCGCACCGGCTCCCAGAGGAGGGGCAGCTCATCCCCACCCCCAGGCCCCATGAGAGGGTGGTGTTCCTTACCCATTTCCTCCGCGGACTGGGATTTCCTCTCCACCCATTTGTCCGGTGGCTCATGTTCTACTACGGCCTGGATTTCCATGATCTGACCCCGAACTTCATCCTCAACATCTCGGCGTTTATCGTCGTGTGTGAGGCCTTCCTCCACATCAAGCCCCACTTCGGCTTATGGCTGAAGACTTTCATTGTCAAGCCGAAGGTAGTGAGCGGCCGCCAGGTGGAGTGCGGAGGCGATATGGTGGGCAAGATGCCCAACGTCACATGGCTCGAGGGCTCCTTCGTGGAGACAATAAAGGGGTGGCAGTCGGGGTGGTTCTACATCACCGAGCCACGTGACCCTACGTGGGTAGCGGCCCCCGAATTTTGATCTGGCTTCCCCACATGGCTCACCTCCTGGCAAGAGAAGGGCCTGTCCCGGGGTAGTTCGGGAGAGTTGACCGAACTCCAAACATGTATTCAAAACATGGTCAACAAAAAGCTCAAACTCGTCAACGTAGTCTAGGTCATGCTCATCCGCCGGATCCTCCCGTGCCAACAATGGGCCTTTAACTTATGGGAGTTTGACCCAGCGCAGCACCGAACTCTGAACAGGCTCTTCGACACAACTCATGAAGATGCCCGGAGGGTGCTGTTCAAGAGCGCCGAGGTCCCCCCTCCTACTACTGAGGATCACGGATTCAGCGCGAAGGCCAAGCCAGGGCGGTAAGCTGCTTTACCTCTTACAGGATACTTGTTTTTCATAGCTTGACTCCATGCGGGATCTAAACTCTCGTACCTTTGACAGGACTGGCAGGAGACGGCCGGACAGATCGACTGTCCGGCTCCTTTGCCCGAAGGCCCAGCAAACGCACTTCTGACAAAGATGCTGACCCCAGCTCCTTATACAGTGCCGGAGAAGACCAAGAAGGCCAAGGGAACCCGAAAGAGTTCCCGGCGCCAGGCGTCATCGGACTCACCGTCCGAGGACTCTATGGCACAATCCTCCCCCGAAGATGAGGAGGCAGAAGAAGATGCTCCCCTTCCAGATGGGGGAGACAAGAAAAGGAAGGCCGCCCCAACTGGGGAGGCTGAAGGGTCCAAGAAGGGGAGAACTCTCCTTCCGTACAGCTCTACCACCGCCGCCGATGGCGAAGACGAGTGGCTGCCCAGGGCCAAGCCCCTGGGGAAGTCGTAAGTGTTCGGATACCAGAGTAACTCATAGCATTCCTTTGTCGAACTACTTCACCTAACGCCGAAATATGATTATGCAGGCCGCCCCGAGCCCGTATCGATGTATCATCGGATGGCTCCCTAGGCTCGTCGGATATGGATAGCGATCCGGTTCCGACCGCCACCTCCCCTCATCCTGCGGACGACGCCGAGGTGTTGTCTCATGAGGCACCAGGTCGAGGGGAGACGGTCCCGGAGGCGCCTCAAAGCGGCCTCCCGGACTCCGGGAGCAGAGGGGACAAGGCCCCTGAGGGCTCCGAGTTTGGCCCTCAGTCAAACACCGCGCTGGAACCTCCAGTGGTTCCGGACTCGGGCAGGCGGCCTCCTTCTAAGAGGGGCAAGACGCCTACACCGGTGACCTCTGTCCATCCAGAGGCGCCGGACAATCTGTTGGAAGCGCTTCGCAGCGCTTCCATCAATGAGGAGCACCGCACTATTATGAGTGCGGTGATCCAGAAGGTTCAGTCCGCTAAGAGCGGATTGATTGAAGCCTGTGCCAGCCTTCTAACAGGCTTTGAGGTAAGTGTTTAACGTATAGGAAAAATATTACCGCATAGACAGTAGTCCCTGATGCTCTGTTCGGTGTTCACAAAGAAAAGACGAACAGAGGATCAAACAATATCGCAGGAGTCTAATATGAGTATGTCAATATGCATATGCAGGCTTCGCTGCTGGCGTCCGCCGCACTGACTGCGAAGGTCACCGTACTGAAGCAGGACCTTAAAGGGTCCCAGGACAAGCTTGGCCTTGCCAAGAGGCAGCTCGAGGAGAACAAAGGTAAGTAGTACCTAGTCTATGGATATGTATAAAAAGAATGCGATTGTAAAATGACAGGATCATCATGAATTTGCCAGGGGCCACGACCGAAGTGGCGACCCTAAAGCAAGCGTTGTTCGAGGCCGAAGATAAAGCGGCCAAGGAGCGCACCGAGTGAGAAAAGAAAGAGGCTTGGGTGGGCGAGGTGCAGCAAGAGCTCCAGGCTCTCGTGACGAAGCACGACGCGTTGCAGTTTGACTCGAAGACGAGGGAGTCTGAGCTTGCCGAGGCCCTCGAGAGCGCAAAGAGTGCCAAGGCCGAAGCCCAAAAGGCCCTCCAGGAGATCGACGCAATGAAGAAGATAGCGGCGGGTAATGTTGGGGAACGTTGCAGAAAATTAAAAAAATTTCTACGGTTTCACCAAGATCCATCTATGAGTTCATCTAAGCAACGAGTCTAGGGAGAGAGTTTGCATCTACATACCACTTGTAGATCGCGTGCGGAAGCTTGCAAGGTGATGATGTAGTCGTTCTCGACGTGATCCAAATCACCGATGACCAGCGCCAAACGGACGGCACCTCCGCGTTCAACACACGTACGGAACAGCCACGTCTCCTCCTTCTTGATCCAGCAAGGAAGGGAGGAGAGGTTGAGGGAGATGGCACCAGCAGCAGCACGACGGCGTGGTGTTGATGGAGCTGCAGTACTCCGGCAGAGCTTCGCTAAGCACTATGGAGGTGGAGGAGGTGTTGGGGAGGGAGAAGGAGGCAACCAAAGGCCAGGGCGTTCAGGTATGAAGTCCCTCCTCTCCCCCACTATATATAGGGGTGCCAAGGGGGGTGGCCGGCCCTAGGAGATCCAATCTCCTAGGGGGTGCGGCGGCCAAGGGGGGTTTTCCCTCCCCCCAAGGCACCTAGGAGGTGCCTTACCCTCCTAGGACTCTTGCCCCCTTAAACCCTAGGCGCATGGGCCTATGTGGGGCTGGTGCCCTTGGCCCATTAGGCCAAGGCGCACCCCCCTACAGCCCATGTGGCCCCCCGGGACAGGTGGACCCACCCGGTGGACCCCCGGGACCCTTCCGGTGGTCCCGGTACAATACCGATAACCCCGAAACTTGTCCCGATGCCCGAAACAGGACTTCCCATATATAAATCTTTACCTCCGGACCATTCCGGAACTCCTCGTGACGTCCGGGATCTCATCCGGGACTCCGAACAACATTCGGGTTACTGCATATACATATCCCTATAACCCTAGCGTAACTGAACCTTAAGTGTGTAGACCCTACGGGTTCGGGAGACATGCAGACATGACCGAGACTCTCTCAGTCAATAACCATCAGCGGGATCTGGATACCCATGATGGCTCCCACATGCTCCTCGATGTTGTCATCGGATGAACCACTATGTCGAGGATTCGATCAAACCCTGTATGCAATTCCCTTTGTCAATCGGTACGTTACTTGCCCGAGACTCGATCGTCGGTATCCCAATACCTTGTTCAGTCTCGTTACCGGCAAGTCACTTTACTCGTACCGTAATGCATGATCCCGTGTCCAACACCTTGGTCACATTGAGCTCAATATGATGATGCATTACCGAGTGGGCCCAGAGATACCTCTCCGTCATACGGAGTGACAAATCCCAGTCTCGATCCGTGTCAACCCAACAGCTACTTTCGGAGATACCTGTAATGCACCTTTATAGTCACCCAGTTACGTTGTGACGTTTGGTACACCCAAGGCACTCTTACGGTATCCGGGAGTTACACGATCTCATGGTCGAAGGAAGAGATACTTGACACTTGCAAAGCTCTAGCAAAACGAACTACACGATCTTTTATGCTATGCTTAGGATTGGGTCTTGTCCATCACATCATTCTCCTAATGATGTGATCCCGTTATCAACGACATCCAATGTCCATAGTCAGGAAACCATGACTATCTGTTGATCACAACGAGCTGGTCAACTAGAGGCTTACCAGGGACATTGTGTGGTCTAAGTATTCACACGTGTATTACGATTTCCGGATAATACAGTTATAGCATGAATAAAAGACAATTATCATGAACAATGAAATATAATAATACTTTTATTATTGCCTCTAGGGCATATTTCCAACAGTCTCCCACTTGCACTAGAGTCACTAATCTAGTTACATTGTGATGAATCGAACACCCATAGAGTTCTGGTGTTGATCATGTTTTGCACGCGAGAGAGGTTTAGTCAGCGGATCTGCGACATTCAGATCCGTGTGCACTTTGCAAATCTCTATGTCTCCATCTTGAACATTTTCACGGATGGAGTTGAAACGACGCTTGATGTGCCTGGTCTTCTTGTGAAACCTGGGCTCCTTTGCGAGGGCAATAGCTCCAGTGTTGTCACAGAAGAGTTTGATCGGCCCCGACGCATTGGGTATGACTCCTAGGTCGGTGATGAACTCCTTCACCCAAATCGCTTCATGTGCTGCCTCCGAGGCTGCCATGTACTCCGCTTCACACGTAGATCCCGCCACGACGCTCTGCTTGCAGCTGCACCAGCTTACTGCTCCACCATTCAACATATACACGTATCCGGTTTGTGACTTAGAGTCATCCAGATCTGAGTCGAAGCTAGCGTCGACGTAACCCTTTACGACGAGCTCTTCGTCTCCTCCATAAACGAGAAACATGTCCTTTGTCCTTTTCAGGTACTTCAGGATATTCTTGACCGCTGTCCAGTGTTCCTTGCCGGGATTACTTTGGTATCTTGCTACCAAACTTACGGCAAGGTTTACATCGGGTCTGGTACACAGCATGGCATACATAATAGATCCTATGGCTGAAGCATAGGGGATGACACTCATCTCTTCTTTATCTTTTGCCGTGGTCGGTGACTGAGCTGAGCTCAGTCTCATACCTTGTAACATAGGCAAGAACCCCTTCTTGGACTGATCCATTCTGAATCTCTTCAAAATCTTATCAAGGTATGTGCTTTGTGAAAGACCTATGAGGCGTCTCGATCTATCTCTATAGATCTTGATGCCTAATATATAAGCAGCTTCTCCAAGGTCCTTCATTGAAAAACACTTATTCAAGTAGGCCTTAATGCTGTCCAGAAATTCTATATTATTTCCCATCAGGAGTATGTCATCTACATATAATATGAGAAATGCTACAGAGCTCCCACTCACTTTCTTGTAAACGCAGGCTTCTCCATAAGTCTGCATAAACCCAAACGCTTTGATCATCTCATCAAAGCGAATGTTCCAACTCCGAGATGCTTGCACCAGTCCATAAATGGATCGCTGGAGCTTGCATACTTTGTTAGCGTTCCGAGGATCGACAAAACCTTCCGGCTGCATCATATACAGTTCTTCCTTAAGATGCCCGTTAAGGAATGCTGTTTTGACGTCCATCTGCCATATCTCATAATCATAGTATGCGGCAATTGCTAACATGATTCGGACGGACTTTAGCTTCGCTACGGGAGAGAATGTCTCGTCGTAGTCAATCCCTTGAACCTGTCGATAACCCTTAGCGACAAGTCGAGCTTTATAGATGGTAACATTACCATCCGCGTCCGTCTTCTTCTTAAAGATCCATTTGTTTTCTATCGCTCGCCGATCATCGGGCAAGTCTGTCAAAGTCCATACTTTGTTTTCATACATGGATTCTATCTCGGATTTCATGGCTTCAAGCCATTTGTTGGAATCCGGGCCCGCCATTGCTTCTTCATAGTTCGAAGGTTCATTGTTGTCTAACAACATGATTTCCAGGACAGGGTTGCCGTACCACTCTGGTGCGGAACGTGTCCTTGTGGACCTACGAAGTTCAGCAGTAACTTGATCCGAAGTACTTTGATCATTATCATGGTTTTCCTCTTCAGTTGGTGTGGGCATCACAGGAACGGTTTCCTGTGCTGCGTCACTATCCCGCTCAAGAGGTAGTACTTCATCGAGTTCTACTTTCCTCCCACTTACTTCTTTCGAGAGAAACTCTTTTTCCAGAAAGCATCCGTTCTTGGCAACAAAGATCTTGCCTTCGGATCTTAAGTAGAAGGTATACCCTATAGTTTCCTTAGGGTATCCTATGAATACGCATTTTTCCGACTTGGGTTCGAGCTTTTCAGGTTGAAGTTTCTTGACATAAGCTTCGCATCCCCAAACTTTTAGAAACGACAGCTTAGGTTTCTTTCCAAACCATAATTCATACGGTGTCGTCTCAACGGATTTAGACGGTGCCCTATTTAAAGTGAATGTAGCTGTCTCTAGAGCGTATCCCCAAAATGATAGCGGTAAATCGGTAAGAGACATCATAGACCGCACCATATCCAATAGAGTGCGATTACGACGTTCGGACACACCGTTTCGCTGAGGTGTTCCAGGCGGCGTGAGCTGTGAAACGATTCCACATTTCTTTAAGTGTGTACCAAATTCGTGACTTAAGTATTCTCCTCCACGATCTGATCGTAAGAATTTTATCTTTCGGTCACGTTGATTCTCCACCTCATTCTGAAATTCCTTGAACTTTTCAAAGGTCTCAGACTTGTGTTTCATTAAGTAGACATACCCATATCTACTCAAGTCATCTGTGAGAGTGAGAACATAACGATATCCTCCGCGAGCCTCAACGCTCATTGGACCGCACACATCGGTATGTATGATTTCCAACAAGTTGGTTGCTCGCTCCATTGTTCCGGAGAACGGAGTCTTGGTCATTTTACCTAAGAGGCATGGTTCGCACGTGTCAAACGATTCATAATCAAGAGACTCTAAAAGTCCATCGGCATGGAGCTTCTTCATGCGCTTGACACCAATGTGACCAAGGCGGCAGTGCCACAAGTATGTGGGACTATCGTTATCAACTTTAAATCTTTTGGCATCTACACTATGAACATGTGTAATATTACGCTCGAGATTCATTAAGAATAAACCATTGACCATCGGAGCATGACCATAAAACATATCTCTCATATAAATCGAACAACCATTATTCTCAGACTTAAATGAGTAGCCATCTCGTATTAAACGAGATCCAGATACAATGTTCATGCTCAAACTTGGCACTAAATAACAATTATTAAGGTTCAAAACTAATCCCGTAGGTAAATGTAGAGGCAGCGTGCCGACGGCGATCACATCGACTCTGGAACCATTCCCGACGCGCATCGTCACCTCGTCCTTCGCCAGTCTCCGTTTATTCCGCAGCTCCTGCTGTGAGTTACAAATATGAGCAACGGCACCGGTATCAAATACCCAGGAGTTACTACGAGTACTGGTAAGGTACACATCAATCACATGTATATCAAATATACCTTTGGTGTTGCCGGCCTTCTTATCCGCTAAGTATTTGGGGCAGTTCCGCTTCCAGTGACCCTTCCCCTTGCAATAAAAGCACTCAGTCTCAGGCTTGGGTCCATTCTTTGACTTCTTCCCGGTAACTGGCTTACCAGGCGCGGCAACATCTTTGCCGTCCTTCTTGAAGTTCTTCTTACCCTTGCCCTTCTTGAACTTAGTGGTCTTATTGACCATCAACACTTGATGTTCTTTCTTGATTTCAGCCTCTGCTGACTTCAGCATCGAGAACACTTCAGGAATGGTCTTTTCCATTCCCTGCATGTTGTAGTTCATCACAAAGCTCTTGTAGCTTGGTGGGAGCGACTGGAGGATTCTGTCAATGACCGCCTCATCTGGGAGGTTAATGTTCAGCTGGGTCATACGGTTGTGCAACCCAGACATCTTCAGGATGTGCTCACTGACAGAACTGTTCTCCTCCATCTTACAACTGTAGAACTTGTCGGAGACATCATATCTCTCGACCCGGGCATGAGCTTGAAAAACTAGTTTCAGCTCTTCGAACATCTCATATGCTCCGTGATGCTCAAAACGCTTTTGGAGCCCCGGTTCTAAGCTGTAAAGCATGCCGCACTGAACGAGGGAGTAATCATCAGCGCGAGACTGCCAAGCATTCATAATGTCTTGGTTCTCTGGGACGGGAGCGTCACCTAGCGGTCCTTCTAGGACATATTGTTTCCTGGCAGCTATGAGGATGATCCTCAGGTTCCGGACCCAGTCCGTATAGTTGCTGCCATCATCTTTCAGCTTGGTTTTCTCTAGGAACGCGTTGAAGTTCATGTTGACATTAGCGTTGGCCATTGATCTACAAGACATATTTGCAAAGGTTTTAGACTAAGTTCATGATAATAAAGTTCTAATCAAATTATGAACTCCCACTTAGATTAGACATCCCTTTAGTCATCTAAGTGTTACACGATCCGAGTCGACTAGTCCGTGTCCGATCATCACGTGAGACGGACTAGTCATCGTCGGTGAACATTTTCATGTTGATCGTATCTTCCATACGACTCGTGTTCGACCTTTCGGTCTCCGTGTTCCGAGGCCATGTCTGCACATGCTAGGCTCGTCAAGTTAACCCTAAGTGTTTTCGCTGTGTAAAACTGTCTTACACCCGTTGTATGTGAACGTAAGAATCCATCACACCCGATCATCACGTGGTGCTTAGAAACGACGAACTGTAGCAACGGTGCACAGTTAGGGGAGAACACTTCTTGAAATTTTATAAGGGATCATCTTATTTACTACCGTCGTCCTAAGTAAACAAGATGCATAATACATAATAAACATCACATGCAATTATATAGTTGTGACATGATATGGCCAATATCATATAGCTCCATTGATCTTCATCTTCGGGGCTCCATGATCATCTTGTCACCGGCTTGACACCATGATCTCCATCATCATGATCTCCATCATCGTGTCTTCATGAAGTTGTCACGCCAACGACTACTTCTACTTCTATGACTAACGTTTAGCAATAAAGTAAAGTAGTTTACATGGCGTTATTCAATGACACGCAGGTCATACAAAAAATAATGACAACTCCTATGGCTCCTGCCGGTTGTCATACTCATCGACATGCAAGTCGTGAATCCTATTACAAAGAACATGATCTCATACATCACAATTCATCATTCATCACAACTTCTGGCCATATCACATCACATGATCAATCGCTGCAAAAACAAGTTAGACGTCCTCTAATTGTTGTTGCATCTTTTACGTGGCTGCAATTGGGTTCTAGCAAGAACGTTTTCTTACCTACGAATCACCACAACGTGATTTTGTCAACTTCTATTTACCCTTCATAAGGGCCCTGTTCATCGATTCCGCTCCAACTAAGGTGGGAGAGACAGACACCCGCCAGCCACCTTATGCAACTTGTGCATGTCAGTCGGTGGAACCGGTCTCACGTAAGAGTACGTGTAAGGTTGGTCCGGGCCGCTTCATCCCACAATACCGTTGAGCAAGAAAAGACTAGTAGAGGCAAGTAAGATGACAAAATCCACGCCCACAACAAAGTTGTGTTCTACTCGTGCAAAGAGAACTACGCATAGACCTAGCTCATGATGCCACTGTTGGGGAACGTTGCAGAAAATTAAATTTTTTCCTACGGTTTCACCAAGATCCATCTATGAGTTCATCTAAGCAACGAGTCTAGGGAGAGAGTTTGCATCTACATACCACTTGTAGATCGCGTGCGGAAGCTTGCAAGGTGATGATGTAGTCGTACTCGACGTGATCCAAATCACCGATGACCAGCGCCAAACGGACGGCACCTCCGCGTTCAACACACGTACGGAACAGCCACGTCTCCTCCTTCTTGATCCAGCAAGGAAGGGAGGAGAGGTTGAGGGAGATGGCACCAGCAGCAGCACGACGGCGTGGTGTTGATGGAGCTGCAGTACTCCGGCAGAGCTTCGCTAAGCACTATGGAGGTGGAGGAGGTGTTGGGGAGGGAGAAGGAGGCAACCAAAGGCCAGGGCGTTCAGGTATGAAGTCCCTCCTCTCCCCCACTATATATAGGGGTGCCAAGGGGGGGTGGCCGGCCCTAGGAGATCCAATCTCCTAGGGGGTGCGGCGGCCAAGGGGGGTTTTCCCTCCCCCCAAGGCACCTAGGAGGTGCCTTACCCTCCTAGGACTCTTGCCCCCTTAAACCCTAGGCGCATGGGCCTATGTGGGGCTGGTGCCCTTGGCCCATTAGGCCAAGGCGCACCCCCCTACAGCCCATGTGGCCCCCCGGGACAGGTGGACCCACCCGGTGGACCCCCGGGACCCTTCCGGTGGTCCCGGTACAATACCGATAACCCCGAAACTTGTCCCGATGCCCGAAACAGGACTTCCCATATATAAATCTTTACCTCCGGACCATTCCGGAACTCCTCGTGACGTCCGGGATCTCATCCGGGACTCCGAACAACATTCGGGTTACTGCATATACATATCCCTATAACCCTAGCGTAACTGAACCTTAAGTGTGTAGACCCTACGGGTTCGGGAGACATGCAGACATGACCGAGACTCTCTCAGTCAATAACCATCAGCGGGATCTGGATACCCATGATGGCTCCCACATGCTCCTCGATGTTGTCATCGGATGAACCACTATGTCGAGGATTCGATCAAACCCTGTATGCAATTCCCTTTGTCAATCGGTACGTTACTTGCCCGAGACTCGATCGTCGGTATCCCAATACCTTGTTCAGTCTCGTTACCGGCAAGTCACTTTACTCGTACCGTAATGCATGATCCCGTGTCCAACACCTTGGTCACATTGAGCTCAATATGATGATGCATTACCGAGTGGGCCCAGAGATACCTCTCCGTCATACGGAGTGACAAATCCCAGTCTCGATCCGTGTCAACCCAACAGCTACTTTCGGAGATACCTGTAATGCACCTTTATAGTCACCCAGTTACGTTGTGACGTTTGGTACACCCAAGGCACTCTTACGGTATCCGGGAGTTACACGATCTCATGGTCGAAGGAAGAGATACTTGACACTTGCAAAGCTCTAGCAAAACGAACTACACGATCTTTTATGCTATGCTTAGGATTGGGTCTTGTCCATCACATCATTCTCCTAATGATGTGATCCCGTTATCAACGACATCCAATGTCCATAGTCAGGAAACCATGACTATCTGTTGATCACAACGAGCTGGTGAACTAGAGGCTTACCAGGGACATTGTGTGGTCTAAGTATTCACACGTGTATTACGATTTCCGGATAATACAGTTATAGCATGAATAAAAGACAATTATCATGAACAATGAAATATAATAATACTTTTATTATTGCCTCTAGGGCATATTTCCAACAGGTAAGGCATTCTATATGCAAAGCAAGCATGTAAAAGTAAATTACCGATTACTTACCCGAATCCGGAGCTCTCCAGGAGCATTCGCAGATTTGCCCCACAGCGTGTCCGATGCCGCACAATTTTACCAGGCCGAGGATGGAAGCTCAACGGAGAAGCTATTCTGGTCTTAGTATACTGAGGCCTAACACCCGGTGCCAATGAGCGACCAGCTGAAGCAGATGGTCGAGCTACATAAGGCGACCAAACAGGCCATGAAGGGCTTTATAGTCCGGCTGTTGCCTGGCAACGCCCTTTCGAACAGCTTCTTCGGCCTGGTGAGGCGGCTTGTGGATGCTTGCCCGCGACTGGAGGTCATCAAGCGATCCGTCTGCATTGAAGGTGCACGCCGGGCTTTCGCCCGTGTGAAATTGCAATGGGTCAAGCTAGACGCCGTGAAGCTGATCAAGGAAGGGCCGCCGGAGGGCAAGGAGCATCGCCACCCCGAGATGTACTACGAGGGTGTTCTGCCGGGTGCCCATCTCATAGCGGACGAGTGCACAAAAGATGTAATATTTGAGTAAAACTTGCTCGTGTGATCCTGTATTTATGAAAACTTGTTTCATATGCGCTATGCAACACTTGTTGGAATTTAAAATATTACCTTCTGTTTGGCTGTTTATCCAATCTGAAAGATGGCTAGTCCTCGGCTTCTGCCCCCATGCCGCGAGTGCTGGGGTGTTCGGGATAAACCTGAGCACTCTTGTTCCCATTTTTGGGTCCTTCGAGGGAGGTGCTCAGCACAACGAACAAGGCAACCGGACTAATAATGCTTTATCACTCTCACTTAGCCATAGAATTCTATAATTTTAAATTTCGGCGAAGCCCCTGGTATTCGGAAGGCCGAATTCGGGGCGCGATACACGCCTTTAAGCCGGACAGGGCCGGCCCTTCGCTCTAAGCGGCATAAGTCTTTAGGGACTCGAAACCTCGCCGAACAGTGACCAGTCTCTCGCCTTATCATGACAATCAGTTTTAGCTTTCTCTACTGAGGTGCTTAACCCAGCAGAACCGGGGCACAATCGCAGTAGTTCTCCTAGCGCTACCTTAGCCGATAAAGCGGAACGTAAGGTACCAAAACATAGGAGCCGGGCAAACCCAACATTTGACCAAAGACATGATTCGGAGCTAATGCATATAATGCTATAAGTTCGGGGTGCCGCACTTATGGAAGTGTTCGGGCTTTTCACACCATATTGTGGGGTATGCAAGCCCCTAGTGTATTGGCCGTACCAAAGTGTACTGTTGCAAGGCATCATTAATGAACACATATATATAAACCATGAATGCAATAATAGTCGTAATGTTGCGCATTGTTTATAAAAAAAGGTGCATTAAAGCAGAATGATACAGATAGTGCGATAAGTAAAGAGTAGGACTATGTTCCTTCCAAGGGCGAGCTGAGGAATATTATTAAATCAAATATTTCGCTCGTTACTATAATCCACCTGGGAATTCCGTGGTGTGACGTAGCTCTCTGCCTCCTTGGTTGCTGCATCATGTGTTCGACAATAGTGCTACCGGACAGGGTTTCCAGAGATTGATGTCCTAAAAAAGAGAAAAATAACCAAGCGGGAAGCCCCTAGTGCAGTATAAGCCGCGTCTTGGGGCGTGCAGCAGTTGTGCCCCCCTCCCCGCCTGTGCCCATGGTATTTTTAATGCGTAATTATGTACGCGTGGCACGAGTTTCGCCGCTTGGCTGGGACTGGGGTGGGGCCGCATTGCTACGCAAGCTCAGATCGTGCCAGGTGGTCTAGTTGCCGATTGCTCCGAGCGCGCTTGAAGGTGTCCGGGTCTTGAAACGCCGAACTGGTGGATTGCCTTGAGAGGCTGCTTTGCGCTTCTGCTGCGAGGGCCGCAGTGTGCTCCTCCGTTCGGAGAGAGTGCTCTGTGTTTCCATTGACTGTAATAACCCCACGAGGTCCTGG
This sequence comes from Triticum aestivum, assembly GCF_018294505.1. NCBI lineage: Eukaryota > Viridiplantae > Streptophyta > Magnoliopsida > Poales > Poaceae > Triticum > Triticum aestivum. Next base: position 190,386,769 of record NC_057806.1, read on the forward strand.
CATCTTGAGCTTGAGGTATGCATAATGCGGTACCGCATTGAATCACGTAAATGCAGTTCGCCCGAGCAGTGCGTGATAACCACTGCGGAACGGGACTATATCGAAGATCAACTCTTCGCTTCGGAAGTTATCGGGGATCCGAAGACCACTTCCAGTGTAATTGAGCCTGTGCAATGGGCCTCTACGCCTGGAATAACGCCTTTAAAGGTCGTTTTTGTGGGTTTGATCCTTGAGGGGTTGATACCCATTTTGCACACTGTGTCCTGATAAAGCAGGTTCAGGCTGCTACCGCCATCCATGAGGACTCGAGTGAGGTGAAATCCGTCAATGATTGGGTCTAGAACCAGTGCGGCGAATCCGCCATGACAGATACTAGTGGGGTGGTCCCTGCGATCGAAAGTGATCGGATAGGAGGACCATTGGTTGAACTTTGGGGCGACTGGCTCCAACGCGTATACGTCCTTGAGCGCACGCTTCCGCTCCCTCTTGGGGATGTGGGTTGCGTATATCATGTTCACCGTCCGCACTTGTGGGGGAAACCTTTTCTGTCCTCCGGTGTGTGGCTGCCGGGGCTCCTCCTCGTCATTGCTATGTGACCCCTTATCCTTGTTTTTGGCAATTAACTTGACGGCCTGCTTGAACACCCAACAATCCCTGTTGGTGCGATTGGCTGGCTTGTCTGGGGTGCCATGTATTTGACACGAGCGATCGAGTATGCGGTCCAAACTGGACGGGCCCGGCATACTTTGTTTAAATGGCTTTTTCCGCTGACCGGGTTTAGAGCCTTTGAATCCGGCATTGACTATCGTATCCTCAGTATTATCGATGTTAATGCGGCGCTTATGTTTGATGTGACGGGACCTGCTATTGCCGTCCTTGGTACCCGAGGTACCATGGTTCTTTGACATATTGTTACTGCGAGCCGGCCAGCTGTCTTCTCCCGCAAAAAAGCGGGTCATGAGTGTCGCGAGGGCTGCCATAGATTTCGGCTTTTCCTGACCAAGGTGCCAGGCTAGCCACTCGTCACGGATGTTATGTTTGAAAGCCGCTAGGGCCTCTGCATCCGGACAGTCGACGATTTGATTTTTCTTTGTTAGGAACCGAGTCCAGAATTGCCTGGCTGATTCTTCTGGCTGCTGAATTATGTGGCTCAAGTCATCGGCATCTGGTGGTCACACATAAGTGCCCTGAAATTTGTCGAGGAATGCAGCCTCTAGATCTTCCCAACAGCTAATGGACTCTGCTGGCAAGCTGTTAAGCCAATGCCGCGCTGGTCCTTTGAGCTTTAGTGGGAGGTATTTGATGGCATGTAAGTCATCACCGCGGGCCATGTGGATGTGGAGGAGGAAATCCTTGATCCATACCGCAGGATCTGTTGTGCCGTCGTATGATTCAATATTTATAGGGTTGAAACCTTCTGGGATTTGATGATCCATTACTTTGTCTGTGAAGCATAAGGGGTGTGCGGCGCCTCTTTATTGGGCTATATCCCGACGCAGCTCAAATGGGTCTTGCCCGCTATGTTCGGCCCGACCGGATTTACTTTTACTGTATCCGGCGTGACTGTTGGGGAACGTAGTAATTTCAAAAAAATTCCTACGCACACGCAAGATCATGGTGATGCATAGCAGCGAGAGGGGAGAGTGTGATCTACGTACCCTTGTAGATCGACAGCGGAAGCGTTAGCACAACGCGGTTGATGTAGTCGTACGTCTTCACGGCCCGACCGATCAAGCACCGAAACTACGGCACCTCCGAGTTCTAGCACACGTTCAGCTCGATGACGATCCCCGGACTTCGATCTAGAAAAGTGTCGGGGAAGAGTTCCGTCAGCACGACGGCGTGGTGATGATCTTGATGTACTACAGTCGCAGGGCTTCGCCTAAGCACCGCTACAATATTATCGAGGATTATGGTGGAAGGGGGCACCGCACACGGCTAAGAATATGATCACGTGGATCAACTTGTGTGTCTAGGGGTGCCCCATGCCCCCGTATATAAAGGAGCAGGGGGAGGTGCAGCCGGCCAGGAGGAGGGCGCGCCAGGAGGAGTCCTACTCCCACCGGGAGTAGGATTCCCCCCTTTTCCTAGTTGGAATAGGATTCGGGAGGGGGAAAGAGGAGAGAGAGAAGGAAGGGGGGCGCCGCCCCCTTCTCCTTGTCCTATTCGGACTAGGGGGGGAGGGGCGCGCGGCCCAGCCCTGGCCACCTCTCCTCTCTTCCACTAAAGCCCACTAAGGCCCACATACCTCCCGGGGGGTTCCGGTAACCTCCCGGTACTCCGGTAAAATCCCGATTTCACTCGGAACACTTCCGATATCCAAATATAGGCTTCCAATATATCAAACTTTATGTCTCGACCATTTCGAGACTCCTCGTCATGTCCGTGATCACATCCGGGACTCCGAACAAACTTCGGTACATCAAAATGCATAAACTCATGATATAACTGTCATCAAAACCTTAAGCGTGCGGACCCTACGGGTTCGAGAACAATGTAGACATGACCGAGACACGTCTCCGATCAATAACCAATAGCGGAACCTGGATGCTCATATTGGCTCCCACATATTCTACGAAGATCTTTATCGGTCAGACCGCATAACAACATACGTTGTTCCCTTTGTCATCGGTATGTTACTTGCCCGAGATTCGATCGTCGGTATCTCAATACCTAGTTCAATCTCGTTACTGGCAAGTCTCTTTACTCGTTTCATAATACATCATCTTGCAACTAACTCATTAGTTGTAATTCTTGCAAGGCTTATGTGATGTGCATTACCGAGAGGGCCCAGAGATACCTCTCCGACAATCGGAGTGACAAATCCTAATCTCGAAATACGCCAACCCAACATGTACCTTTGGAGACACCTGTAGAGCTCCTTTATAATCACCCAGTTGCGTTGTGACGTTTGGTAGCACACAAAGTGTTTCTCCGGAAAACGGGAGTTGCATAATCTCATAGTCATAGGAACATGTATAAGTCATGAAGAAAGCAATAGCAACATACTAAACGATCGGGTGCTAAGCTAATGGAATGGGTCATGTCAATCATATCATTCTCCTAATGATGTGATCCCATTAATCAAATGACAACACATGTCTATGGTTAGGAAACATAACCATCTTCGATTAACGAGCTAGTCAAGTAGAGGCATACTAGTGACGTTTGGTTTGTCTATGTATTCACACAAGTATTATGTTTCCGGATAATACAATTCAGCATGAATAATAAACATTTATCATGATATAAGGAAATAAAATAATAACATTATTATTGCCTCTAGGGCATATTTCCTTCAGTCTCCCACTTGCACTAGAGTCAATAATCTAGATTACACAGTAATGATTCTAACACCCATGGAGCTTTGGTGCTGATCATGTTTTGCTCGTGGAAGAGGCTTAGTCAACGGGTCTGCTATATTCAGATCCGTATGTATCTGGCAAATCTCTATGTCTCCCACCTGGACTAGATCCCGGATGGAATTGAAGCGTCTCTTGATGTGCTTGGTTCTCTTGTGAAATCTGGATTCCTTTGCCAAGGCAATTGCACCAGTATTGTCACAAAAGATTTTCATTGGACCCGATGCACTAGGTATGACACCTATATCGGATATGAACTCCTTCATCCAGACTCCTTCGTTTGCTGCTTCCGAAGTAGCTATGTACTCCGCTTCACATGTAGATCCCGCCACAACACTTTGTTTAGAACTGCACCAACTGACGGCTCCACCATTTAATGTAAACACGTATCCAGTTTGCGATTTAGAATCGTTCGGATCAGTGTCAAAGCTTGCATCAACGTAACCATTTACGATGAGCTCTTTGTCACCTCCATATATTAGAAACATATCCTTAGTCCTTTTCAGGTATTTCAGGATGTTCTTGACCGTTGTTCAGTGATCCACTCCTGGATTACTTTGGTACCTCCCTGGTAGACTTATAGCAAGACACACATCAGGTCTGGTACACAGCATTGCATACATGATAGAGCCTATGGCTGAAGCATAGGGAACATCTTTCATTTTCTCTCTATCTTCTGCATTGGTCGGACTTTGAGTCTTACTCAATTTCACACCTTGTAACACAGGCAAGTATCCTTTCTTTGCTTGATCCATTTTGAACTTTTTCAAAACTTTGTCAAGGTATGTGCTTTGTGAAAGTCCAATTAAGCGTCTCCATCTATCTCTATAGATCTTGATGCCCAATATGTAGGCAGCTTCACCGAGGTCTTCCATTGAAAAACTTTTATTCAAGTATCCTTTTATGCTATCCAGAAATTCTATATCATTTCTGATTAGTAATATGTCATCTACATATAATATCAGAAATGCTAAAGAGCTCCCACTCACTTTCTTGTAAATACAGGCTTCTCCAAAAGTCTGTATAAAACCAAATGCTTTGATCACACTATCAAAGCGTTTATTCCAACTTCGAGAGGCTTGAACCAGTCCATAAATGGATCGCTGGAGCTTGCACACTTTGTTAGCTCCCTTTGGATCGACAAAACCTTCCGGCTGCATCATATACAACTCTTCTTGCAGAAATCCATTCAGGAATGCAGTTTTGACATCCATTTGCCAAATTTCATAATCATAAAATGTGGCAATTGCTAACATGATTCGGACAGTCTTAAGCATCGCTACGGGTGAGAAGGTCTCATCGTAGTCAATCCCTTGAACTTGCCGAAAACCTTTTTGCGACAAGTCGAGCTTTGTAGACAGTAACATTACCGTCAAAGTTAGTCTTCTTCTTGAAGATCCATTTATTCTCAATCGCTTGCCGATCATTGGGCAAGTCAACCAAAGTCCATACTTTGTTCTCATACATGGATCCCATCTCAGATTTCATGGCTTCAAGCCATTTTGTGGAATCTGGGCTCACCATCGCTTCTTCATAGTTTGTAGGTTCATCATGATCTAGTAGCATGACTTCCAGAACAGGATTACCGTACCACTCTAGCGCGGATCTTACTCTGGTTGATCTATGAGGTTCAGTAGTATCTTGTTCTGAAGTTTCATGATCATTATCATTAGCTTCCTCACTAATTGGTGTAGGTGTCATAGAAACTGGTTTCTGTGATGTACTACTTTCCAATAAGGGAGCAGGTACAGTTACCTCGTCAAGTTCTACTTTCCTCCCACTCACTTCTTTCGAGAGAAACTCCTTCTCTAGAAAAGTTTCCGAGTTTAGCAACAAAAGTCTTGCCTTCGGATCTGTGATAGAAGGTGTATCCAATAGTTTCCTTTGGATATCCTATGAAGACACATTTCTCCGTTTTGGGTTCGAGCTTATCAGGTTGAAGTTTTTTCACATAAGCATCGCAGCCCCAAACATTCAGAAACGACAACTTTGGTTTCTTGCCAAACCACAATTCATAAGGCGTCGTCTCAACGGATTTTGATGGTGCCCTATTTAACATGAATGCGGCCGTCTCTAGAGTATATCCCCAAAACGATAGTGGTAAATCAGTAAGAGACATCATAGATCGCACCATATCTAGTAAAGTACGATTACGACGTTTGGACACACCATTACGCTGTGGTGTTCCGGGTGGCGTGAGTTGCGAAACTATTCCACATTGTTTCAAATGTACACCAAACTCGTAACTCAAATACTCTCCTCCACGATCAGATCGTAGGAATTTTATTTTCTTGTTACGATGATTTTCAACTTCACTCTGAAATTCTTTGAACTTTTCAAACGTTTCAGACTTATGTTTCATTAAGTAGATATACCCATATATGCTTAAGTCATCTGTGAAGGTGAGAAAATAACGATATCCGCCACGAGCCTCGACATTCATCGGACCACATACATCTATATGTATGATTTCCAACAAATCTGTTGCTCTCTCCATAGTATCGGAGAACGGTGTTTTTGTCATCTTACCCATAAGGCACGGTTCGCAAGTACAAAGTAATTCATAATCAAGTGGTTCCAAAAGCCCATCAGTATGGAGTTTCTTCATGCTCTTTACACCGATATGACCCAAACGGCAGTGCCACAAATAAGTTGCACTATCATTATCAACTCTGCATCTTTTGGCTTCAACATTATGAATATGTGTGTCACTACTATCGAGATTTAATAAGAATAGACCACTCTTTAAGAGTGCATGACCATAAAAGATATTACTCATGTAAATAGAACAACCATTATTCTCTGATTTAAATGAATAACCGTCTCGCATCAAACAAGATCCAGATATAATGTTCATGCTTAACGCTGGCACCAAATAACAATTATTTAGGTCTAATACTAATCCTGAAGGTAGATGTAGAGGTAGCGTGCCGACTGCGATCACATCGACTTTGGAACCATTTCTCATGCGCATCGTCACCTCGTCCTTAGCCAATCTTCGCTTAATCCGTAGTCCCTGTTTCAAGTTGCAAATATTAGCAACAGAACCAGTATCAAATACCCAGGTGCTACTGCGAGCATTAGTAAGGTACACATCAATAACATGTATATCACATATACCTTTGTTCACCTTGCCATCCTTCTTATCCGCCAAATACTTGGGGCAGTTCCGCTTCCAGTGACCAGTCTGCTTGCAGTAGAAGCACTCAGTTTCAGGCTTAGGTCTAGGTTTGGGTTTCTTCTCTTGAGTAGCAACTTGCTTGCTGTTCTTTTTGAAGTTCCCCTTCTTCTTCCCTTTGCCCTTTTTCTTGAAACTAGTGGTCTTGTTGACCATCAACACTTGATGCTCCTTCTTGATTTCTACCTCCGCAGCTTTTAGCATTGCGAAGAGCTCGGGAATAGTCTTATTCATCCCTTGCATATTATAGTTCATCACAAAGCTTTTGTAGCTTGGTGGTAGTGATTGGAGAATTCTGTCAATGACGCAATCATCTGGAAGATTAACTCCCAATTGAATCAAGTGATTATTATACCCAGACATTTTGAGTATATGCTCACTGACAGAACTGTTCTCCTCCATTTTGCAGCTATAGAACTTATTGGAGACTTCATATCTCCCAATCCGGGCATTTGCTTGAAATATCAACTTCAACTCCTGGAACATCTCATATGCTCCATGATGTTCAAAACGTCGTTAAAGTCCCGATTCTAAGCCGTAAAGCATGGCACACTGAACTATCGAGTAGTCATCAGCTTTGCTCTACCAGACGTTCATAACATCTGGTGTTGCTCCAGCAGCAGGCCTGGCACCTAGCGGTGCTTCCAGGACGTAATTCTTCTGTGCAGCAATGAGGATAATCCTCAAGTTACGGACCCAGTCCGTGTAATTGCTACCATCATCTTTCAACTTTGCTTTCTCAAGGAACGCATTAAAATTCAACGGAACAATAGCATGGGCCATCTATCTACAATCAAACATATACAAGCAAGATACTATCAGGTACTAAGTTTCATGATAAATTTAGGTTCAATTAATCATATTACTTAAAGAACTCCCTCTTAGATAGACATCCCTCTAATCCTCTAAGTGATTACATGATCCAAATCAACTAAACCATGTCCGATCATCACGTGAGATGGAGTAGTTTCATTGGTGAACATCACTATGTTGATCATATCTACTATATGATTCATGCTCGACCTTTCGGTCTCCATGTTCCGAGGCCATATCTGTATATGCTTGGCTCGTCAAGTATAACCTGAGTATTCCGCATGTGCAACTGTTTTGCACCCGTTGTATTTGAACGTAGAGCCTATCACACCCGATCATCACGTGGTGTCTCAGCACGAAGAACTTTCGCAACGGTGCATACTTAGGGAGAACACTTCTTGATAATTAGTGAGAGATCATCTTATAATGCTACCGTCAATCAAAGCAAGATAAGATGCATAAAAGATAAACATCACATGCAATCAATATAAGTGATATGATATGGCCATCATCATCTTGTGCTTGTGATCTCCATCTTCGAAGCACCATCATGATCACCATCGTCACCGGCGCGACACCTTGATCTCCATCGTAGCATCGTTGTCGTCTCGCCAATTTTATGCTTCCACGACTATCGCTACCGCTTAGTGATAAAGTAAAGCATTACAGCGTGATTGCATTGCATACAATAAAGCGACAACCATATGGCTCCTGCCAGTTGCTGATAACTCGGTTACAAAACATGATCATCTCATACAATAAAATTTAGCATCATGTCTTGACCATATCACATCACAACATGCCCTGCAAAAACAAGTTAGACGTCCTCTACTTTGTTGTTGCAAGTTTTACGTGGCTGCTACGGGCTTAAGCAAGAACCAATCTAACTTATGCATCAAAACCACAACGATAGTTTGTCAAGTTGGTGCTGTTTTAACCTTCGCAAGGACCGGGCGTAGCCACACTCGGTTCAACTAAAGTTGGAGAAACTGTCACCCGCTAGCCACCTTTGTGCAAAGCACGTCGGGAGAACCGGTCTCGCGTAAGCGTACGCGTAATGTCGGTCTGGGCCGCTTCGTCCAACAATACCGCCGAACCAAAGTATGACATGTTGGTAAGCAGTATGACTTATATCGCCCACAACTCACTTGTGTTCTACTCGTGCATATAACATCAACACATAAAACCTAGGCTCGTATGCCACTGTTGGGGAACGTAGTAATTTCAAAAAAATTCCTACGCACACGCAAGATCATGGTGATGCATAGCAACGAGAGGGGAGAGTGTGATCTACGTACCCTTGTAGATCGACAGCGGAAGCATTAGCACAACGCGGTTGATGTAGTCGTACGTCTTCACGGCCCGACCGATCAAGCACCGAAACTATGGCACCTCCGAGTTCTAGCACACGTTCAGCTCGATGACGATCCCCGGACTCCGATCCAGCAAAGTGTCGGGGAAGAGTTCCGTCAGCACGACGGCGTGGTGACGATCTTGATGTACTACCATCGCAGGGCTTCGCCTAAGCACCGCTACAATATTATCGAGGATTATGGTGGAAGGGGGCACCGCACACGGCTAAGAATATGATCACGTGGATCAACTTGTGTGTCTAGGGGTGCCCCTGCCCCCGTATATAAAGGAGCAGGGGGAGGTGCGGCCGGCCAGGAGGAGGGCGCGCCAGGAGGAGTCCTACTCCCACCGGGAGTAGGATTCCCCCCTTTTCCTAGTTGGAATAGGATTCGGGAGGGGGAAAGAGGAGAGAGAGAAGGAAGGGGGGGCGCCGCCCCCTTCTCCTTGTCCTATTCGGACTAGGGGGAGGGGCGCGCGGCCCAGCCCTGGCCACCTCTCCTCTCTTCCACTAAAGCCCACTAAGGCCCATATACCTCCCGGGGGGTTCCGGTAACCTCCCGGTACTCCGGTAAAATCCCGATTTCACTCGGAACACTTCCGATATCCAAATATAGGCTTACAATATATCAATCTTTATGTCTCGACCATTTCGAGACTCCTCGTCATGTCCGTGATCACATCCGGGACTCCGAACAAACTTCAATACATCAAAATGCATAAACTCATAATATAACTATCATCAAAACCTTAAGTGCGCGAACCCTACGGGTTCGAGAACAATGTAGACATGACCGAGACATGTCTCCAATCAATAACCAATAGAGGGACCTGGATGCTCATATTGGCTCCCACATATTCTACGAAGATCTTTATCGGTCAGACTGCATAACAACATACGTTGTTCCCTTTGTCATCGGTATGTTACTTGCCCGAGATTCGATCGTCGGTATCTCAATACCTAGTTCAATCTCGTTACTGGCAAGTCTCTTTACTCGTTTCGTAATACATCATCTTGCAACTAACTCATTAGTTGTAATTCTTGCAAGGCTTATGTGATGTGCATTACCGAGAGGGCCCAGAGATACCTCTCCGACAATCGGAGTGACAAATCCTAATCTCGAAATACGCCAACCCAACATGTACCTTTGGAGACACCTGTAGAGCTCCTTTATAATCACCCAGTTATGTTGTGACGTTTGGTAGCACACAAAGTGTTTCTCCGGCAAACGGGAGTTGCATAATCTCATAGTCATAGGAACATGTATAAGTCATGAAGAAAGCAATAGCAACATACTAAACGATCGGGTGCTAAGCTAATGGAATGGGTCATGTCAATCATATCATTCTCCTAATGATGTGACCCCATTAATCAAATGACAACACATGTCTATGATTAGGAAACATAACCATCTTCGATTAACGAGCTAGTCAAGTAGAGGCATACTGGTGACGTTTGGTTTGTCTATATATTCACACAAGTATTATGTTTCCGGATAATACAATTCTAGCATGAATAATAACATTATTATTGCCTCTAGGGCATATTTCCTTCAGTGACGTTTATCGTCTCGCATAGTGGCGCGCTCTCGTGATCCGTAGATCGATCTTGCATGTTTTGCTTTGTCCTCCAATACGTCTCGCAGGTCTGGCGTGTTTCCCCATGCTTTTTTATTTGAATGGTGTCGGGGTGTGAGCTGAGCTTTTGGCTGGAATGCCTCTCTATCATGACCACGAGGTGGCCGATCAGCCGCATCATACGCTTCTTCCTCTAGTCAAGGTAGCAGCCTGCATTTTGGGTAACTCTTGGAGGGGCGCTTGAGTTTATATTCCTCGGCCGTGAGGACTTCAGTCCATCTGTCAGCTAGCAGATCTTGATCAGCTTGAAGTTGCTGCTGCTTTTTCTTAAGGCTATTTGCCGTGGCCATAAGCCGGCGCTTGAAGCGCTCTTGTTCGATGGGATCCTCTGGCACGGCGAATTCGTCATCGCCGAGGCTTGCCTTGTCTTCAGAGGGGGGCATGTAATTATCATCCTCCGCCTCTCCGTCTGCCGCTCTCTTAGGAGGGCTAGCTCCTCCGTCCTCCTGCTCTAAATCTTGCTGGAGGGGACTGTTGTTGTCTTCGGCACTATCCGGAGTGTTATTACCTCCTGTGCCGGTATCACCACTTTTGCTTTGGCGGGACTTAGAGCGACGCCGCTGACGTCGGCGCTTGGGCTGCTTCTTGGAGGGGTCATTCTCCGCTATCTCGTCGCCATTGCCTTCTTTGGGTGTATCCACCATGTATATATCGTATGATGAGGTGGTTGTCCAGTGCCCTGTGGGCAGTGGTTCCTCTTCGTCTCCCGCATCGTCGTCCATATCGTTAATGTCTTCGGAGTCGAAGTCGAGCATGCCGGTTAAGTCATCGACAGTGGCTACTAAGTGGGTGGTGGATGGGCCGCGGATTTCTTCGTCGTCCGCATCCCAGTCCTGCCGGACATAGTTCGTCTAGGACTCTCCTGACAAGGAGAGAGATCTTAATGAGTTCAGTATGTCGCCAAAGGGCGAATGCTGAAAAATATCCGCGGAGGTAAACTCCATGATCGGCGCCCAATCAGATTCGATAGGAACGGGCACAGGCGGTTCGGAGTCCGTGGCCAGAGAAGGATCCGATAGTTTAACAACACGGCTCTCGTGCAAGGTAAGGTCGATGTTTGGCTCGATCGCCGCTAAGGGTAAGGCCTCTGTGGTGGGGTCCATCCACCCGTCCATGGACGGCGCAACTGGCTCCGAATTGAGGGTCGGAGCGGCTGCCTGTGCGATCTCCCAAACACTGTCCGATGGTAGAACTAAATCGTGCTCATCGTGACTGCGTGACGCACAAGGCAGAGGCTCGAATCCGTCAAAGATCAAGTCTCCACGGATGTCGGCCATGTAGTTTAAGCTTCCAAACCTGACCTGGTGGCCAGGGGCGTAACTTTCAATCTACTCCAGATGGCCAAGCGAATTGGCCCGCGGTGCAAAGCCGCCAAACACAAAGATCTGTCCGAGGAGAAAAGTCTCACCCTGGACTGCATCGCCATCGATGATAGTAGGAGCCATCAAGTCTAACGGCGAGGACACAGAGGAACTCTCAATGAAAGCACCAATGTCGGTGTCAAAACCGGCGGATCTCGGGTAGGGGGTCCCGAACTGTGCGTCTAAGGCGGATGGTAACAGGAGGCAGGGGACACGATGTTTTACCCAGGTTCGGGCCCTCTTGATGGAGGTAAAACCCTACGTCATGCTTGATTAATATTGATGATATGGGCAGTACAAGAGTAGATCTACCACGAGATCAGAGAGGCTAAACCCTAGAAGCTAGCCTATGGTATGATTCTATGTTGTCCTACGGACTAAAACCCTCCGGTTTATATAGACACCGGAAAGGGCTAGGGTTACACAAGGTCGGTTACAAAGGAGGAGGTAAACATATCCGTATTGCCTAGCTTGCCTTCCACGCCAAGTAGAGTCCCATCCGGACATGAGACAAAGTCTTCAATCTTGTATCTTCATAGTCTAACAGTCCAGCCAATGGATATAGTCCGGCTGTCCGGAGACCCCCTAATCCAGGACTCCCTCAATGACAGGTCACCCCCCCTCTAATTATACACTTAAAAAGAAATGCTAAAATATGTGTGAATGGCACATGGGCCCCATCTGTAGTTTTGACCAGTCAACAGTCAAACAGTTGACTGTTGACTGGACTATTGACTGGGTCATCTGGGCTCTCTAGCCCCACATGTCATACACATGCACACAATGATGTGTACACTATTGGTACCCATAGCATTTAGCTAATTAATTTTTGAATTAATAATAATTTTAGAAAACGTTTAAAACCATTAAAATTAATATAAAATAATCCGTAACTCGGATGAAAATACTTTGTACATGAAAGTTTCTCATAATGATGAGACGAATCCGGATACACAGCCCGTTCGTCCATCACACATCCCTAGCATAGCGAACACGTAACTTTTCCACTCTGGTTCATCTGCCCGAAAACATGAAACTCTAGGGATACTTTCCCGGATGTTTCCCCCTTCACCGGTTTCCCATCCTACTGCGTTAGGTCACCCCTAGCACCGTGTATTGCCATGTTATGCTTTGTGATGCTTTGATTGCTCTATTATTTATTGTGGTCCCCTCCGTTACTTCTTTCCGGTAGACCCCGAGACCGTTGTCGGTACCCTTGTGATCGACTACATCGACGACGAACCCTTCTTGCCAGAGCAACCAGGCAAGCCCCCCCTTTGATCACCAGACATCGCCTGCTCTTCTCTCTACTCTTGCATTAGAGTAGTGTAGCAAGTTACTGCTTTCCGTTAATCCTATCCTGATGCATAGCCTCTCCTTGCTACTACTATTGTTACCTTTACCTGCAATCCTAATGCTTAGTATAGGATGCTAGTTTATCATCAGTAGCCCTACACTCTTGTCCGTCTACCATGCTATACTATCGGGCCGTGATCACTCGGGAGGTGATCACGGGTATATACTATATACTTTATATATGATACATGTGATGACTAAAGTCGGGTTGGCTCGAGGAGTACCCGCGGTTGATTCACGAATTGGGGGCTGGAAGGACATACTTTCCCGATAGCCCTCTGTGTGGATCTTTGTGGTGAAGCGACAGGGCAGGTTGAGACCACCTAGGAGAGAGGTGGGCCTGGCCCTGGTCAGCGTTCGCGGTTATTTCAAGATAACATGTTTAAAGAGATCTTGGTATTTGATCTGAGTCTGGCCACTGGCCTATACGCACTAACCATCTACGCGGGGACAGTTATGGGCACTCGACGTCGTGGTATCAGCCGAAGCCTTCGTGACATCAGCGACTGAGCGGCGCGCGCCGGATTGGACTAGAATGCCTGCTAGGCTAGGTCTGCTTTTGGCCGCCCTCGCAACGTGCAGGTGTGCAATGGGCGATGGGCCCAGACCCCTGCGCCATAGGATTTAGACCGGCGTGCTGACCTCTCTGTTGTGCCTAGGTAGGGTTGCGACGTGTTGATCTTCCGAGGCCGGGCATGACCCAGGAAAGTGTGTCCGGCCAAATGGGATTGAGCGTGTTGGGTTATGTGGTGCACCCCTACAGGGAAGTTAATCTATTTGAATAGTCGTGATCTTCGGTAACAGGACGACTTGGAGTTGTACCTTCACCTTATGACAACTAGAACTGGTTACTTAATAAAACACACCCTTTCAAGTGCCAGATACAACCCGGTGATCGCTCTCTAACAGGGCGACGAGGAGAGGACCGTCGGGTAGGTTTATGCTACACGATGCTACTTGGTGAACTTACCATCTACTCTCTTCTTCTGTTGCAAGATGGAGGTTACAGGAAGCGTAGTCTTCGATAGGACTAGCTATCCCCCTCTTATTCCGGCATTCTGCAGTCCAGTCCACATATGATACCCTTATTCCATTTGATACCAATGCATACATATGTAGTTTCGCTCCTTGTTTGCGAGTACTTTGGATGAGTACTCACGGTTGCTTTGCTCCCTCTTTTCCCCCTTTCTATACCCGATTGCTGCAACTAGACAATGGAGCCCAGGAGCCAGACGCCACTGTCGATGACGACTACTACTACTCGGGAGGTGCCTACTACTACGTGCAGCCCGCTGATGACGACCAGGAGTAGTTTAGGAGGATCCTAGGCAGGAGGCCTGCGCCTCTTTTGATCTGTATCCCAGTTTGTGCTAGCCTTCTTAAGGCAAACTTGTTTAACTTATGTCTGTACTCAAATATTATTGCTTCCGCTGACTCGTCTATGATCGAGCTCTTGTATTCGAGCCCTCGAGGCCCCTGGCTCATAGTATGATGCTTGTATGACTTATTTTATCATTAGAGTTGTGTTGTGATATCTTCCCATGAGTCCCTGATCTTGATCATACACGTTTGCGTGTATGATTAGTGTACGATTGAATCGGGGGCATCACACGTACTTCACATGCTTATGGAGAAGGTTGGAAAGAGGTTTCGCGATCTTCGAGAAGTTCTCAACGAACCTTCGACAATAGCTTGCGAGCCCAAGGAAGCTGTGGAGTTGCTTCACATTTTGAGGTGGTTCCCAATTCATAATTGCAGACACCTTCTCAGGATTAATAGCTATACCCTTGGTGGAGATGATATGCCCAAGGTAGAGAACCGCATCGAGCCAAAACTCACACTTTGAAAACTTCGCATAGAACTGATGTTCTCTGAGTTTATCCAAAACCAAACGCAAGTGCTTGGCATGATCCTCCTTGTTCTTGGAAAAGACCAAAATGTCATCGAGGTAGACCAAGATGAAGTCATTTGTGTAGGCGTTGAAGATGAAGTTCATCATGCGAGAGAATGTTGGAGGAGCATTGACAAGGCCGAAAGACATGACGGTGTATTCATATGAGCCATAGCTTGTTCTGAATGCTATCTTGGGGATATCTTCTTCACGAATGCGAATCTGATGATAGTCCATATGGAGATCAAGCTTGGAGAAAACTTGAGCACCTTTGACTTGTTCGAAAAGCTCATTGATGTTGGGAAGTGGGTACTTGTTCTTTATGGTCTTCTTGTTCAATGGACGGTAGTCGACACAAAGTCGGTCCGTTCCATCCTTCTTCTTGACAAAAAGAACTCCACAACCCCATGGAGAAGAACTTGGTCGGATTAGACCCATACGCTCTTGTTCATCGAGTTGTTTTTTCAGCTCCTTCAACTCTTCAGGTCCAAGCTTGTAAGGACGTTTGCAAACATGTTCCGTGCCAGGCTCAAGATCGATGACGAATTCAACTGGCCGGTGCAGAGGAATTCCTGGAAGCTCTTCTGGAAAGACATCTTGATATTCACAAACGACTGGAATCTGAGAGATGGCATCCAGCTCGCCCTTCTCGTTGAGAGAAAACAGTTGAATGGTATCATCACGAGCGGCAAAAACGATTACATCCTCAGACAAATGTGTCAATTGAATCTGCCTAGCAGCACAATCAAGGTGAGCCTTGTGCTTAGAAAGCCAATCCATTCCGAGAATAAGATCAATATCCGAGTTACCAAGAACCACTAGAGAAGAAAGAAACTTATAGTCGCCCAACGTGATAGAGACATCGGGAGCAACCGAACTAGAAGTCATAAGCTTGCCGGGAGAAACAACTCGCATGACTTTGGGCAAAACCTTTGTGTCAACATTGTGCTTCGATGCAAATGGGAATGACAAGAAAGAATGCGATGCACCAGTATCAAAAAGAACTCTTGCAGGAATATCGTTAACAGGAAGGTTACCCATGATAACTTCTGACGAGTCCTCTGCCTGAGCTGCGTTCATCAAGTTGACCTTGGCGTGCTTGGGATTATGCTTGACTACTGCGGTACTGGCAGATCTCACAGGAGGAGGAAGACGCCTCTGATTGAAGCATTTGTTGGCATAGTGACCCTTCTGCTAACACTTGTTGCACGTGACCTCCGAGAGCGGACGGTGATACGGAGCACTTGATCTTGGAGCATGAGACGAAGTCTTGTTCTGAAAGCCTGGGTTGGGTGGGTGGGAAGATCCATTGCCACCTTTGCTCTTCTATTGATAAGGCTGATGGAACGGAGGAGGAGGCAACCAATACTTTTTCTTCTTAGTTACCACTTGAGTTGAAGAAGAAGGAGTTGCATCCCTGACTCGTTTCTTGGAAGCATCGCACTTGAGCTGAGCAGTCTCTTGTTTCAGTGCCATGTTGTAAAACTCATCGTACTTCTGCGGCTCAAAAAGCACGAGAGCTAGTTGGAGATCTTCTATGAGGCCACCTCTGAATTGATAAATCATGCTCTTCTCGTCAGGGACGTCTTGCTTAGCGAAACGAGTGAGCTTTTGGAACATGATGTTGTACTGGTAAACAGACAAGTTGCCTTGCTTCAGGTTGCGGAACTCCTCACGCTTACTCTCAACAACACTCTGAGGAATGTGGTGAGCTTTGAAGGCTTGATGGAATTCATCCCAGGTAATCACACGACCTCCTCTGGAATCTTTGTATTGTTGATACCACTCAGTAGCTTGGTCTTTGAGTTGGAATGAAGCAAACTTGACAAAGTCCTCAGGCCTGACATTGCTGCACTCGAAATGCTTGCGGATATCCATGAGCCAATCATCAGTGTCTGTTGCCTCGACACAGTTGTTGAAGGTCTTTGGCTGGTTTGCGAGGAACTGGTTGAGTGTAGCAAACGGATTCTGAAAGTTGCCATAGCCATGATTCCCTTGGTTGCGCTCTTGCAAGAGTTGCATGAGCATCTGCGCGTTTGCATTGGTAGCGGCCATCACAGCTTGCCATGCCTCCGGAGGTGGAGGTGGTGGTGGTGGATCAGGATTCTGACGCGTTGGAGGAGCCATCCTGAAGAGGGTGACATCCATTAACATCTTGACAGACATATATTCAAGCTAAATCAAATGGATAGAAATTGCAACATATAGTCTTAACATCCGAACAAATGAACGGATGCATTCCATTTGAAATGGTCACATTTCCATAAATTGAGAAGCCACTTAGAAAGAGGTAGAAGAAATAAAACAACAAGGTACGGACAAGAACTAATACTTGGTGAGGATTACCCAATCACGAACCAAATATCCGCGGAAGAAAATACTAGAGCTACATGAATTCCCACCTATGAAACTCCCCAACCTTTCTGGTTATGCAATCAGGTGTTGGGGATATAGGGGAAGCATAATATCTCACCCAAAGCTAGCAAATCCTACATCCAGTTGTATCCATCCTTCAACACATAACCAAGAAACCTTCAGAAATCATTTACCTCAACCTTCGAAAAGCATCCGTTATACGAGTTAGGGCGATACTCCCGAACTCCCGCCCCAGTACTGGGTGGCGTCGAGGTTATCTCACCAACAACTGCATAAAAGAGATTTTCGATGTCGGCGAAACTCAGGTATTCTAGAATTGCAACGATAAAATTGTGACGACAACACCTTAGAGCTCAACTCCCCAGGACACTGCCACAACCCCTAAATGTCAGGAGGCACCAAGAACAATGTTATCGTCATAAAACCATCGGAATGATTCCAAGATACCCGCGTGATCCTAAATTTTTTTTAGTAAAATTTGAGAATAGAAGAGTCAAAACTCTACGTCAGGATGCCTAACCAGAGCGACGAAGGGACTGAGGAGTAAAAAGAATCCTACTCTCCGATATATATAAATCCTAAATGACTCAAAACATTTTTCTAGACTCAACAACGCCAGCGATTCGATCAAACAGGGGGCTCCTAAGGTCGGGGAAGGCTCTGATTACCAACTTATAATGCCCACGATGCGGCTATATCTCCCACGTATCGAAGCACGAATTAGAGGCATAACCACATTGTAAGCAATGTCGCAAGTGAGGTAATCTTCACAACAACCCATGTAATGAATAAGGGAAAAGATACATAGTTGGCTTACACTCACCACGTCACACAATAGCATAAATATCATTACATTCATCCAGGTACAATCAAGGTCCGACTACGGAACCAAAATAAAGAACAACCCCAAATGCGACAAAGTCCCCGATCGCCCCAACTGGGCACCACTACTGATCGTCTAGAAAGGAAACGTAGTATCGTCCTGAGTCCTCATCGAACTCCCACTTGAGCTCAGTCGAATCACCTGGAGCGGTATCATCGGTCCCTGCATCTGGTTTTGAAGTAATATGTGAGTCAGGGGGACTCAGCAATCTCACACCCTCGCGATCAAGACTATTTAAGCTTATAGGAAGGGTAAAAGGTATGATGTGGAGCTACAGCAAGCGACTAGCGTATATGGTGGCTAACATACGCAAATGAGAGCGAGAAGAGAAGGCAAAGGCACGGTCGATCAACTATGATCAAGAAGTGATCCTAGAACAACCTACGATCAAGCATAACACGAGACCGTGTTCTCTTCCCGGACTCCGCTGAAAAGAGACCATCACGGCCACACACTCTGTTGATTCATTTTAATTAAGTTAAGGTTAAGGTTTTCTACAACCGGACATTAACAAATTTTCATCTGCCCATAACCGCGGGCACGGCTTTCGAAAGTTCATAACCCTGCAGGGGTGTCCCAACTTAGCCCATCACAAGCTCTCACGGTCAACGAAGGATATTCCTTCTCCCAAGACAATCCGATCAGACTCGGAATCCCGGTTACAAGACATCTCGACAATGGTAAAACTAAACCAGCAAAGCCGCCCGAATGTGCCGACAAATCCCGATAGGAGCTGCACATATCTCGTTCTCAGGGCACACTCAGATGAGACATCCTACGTGTAAAACCAACCCTCAAGTTGCCCTGAGGTGGCCCCACAGTCTACTCGGTTCGGACCAATACTCAGAGGAGGACTGGCCCAAGGGTTTAAATAAAGATGACCCTCGGGCTCTGGGAACCCAAGGGAAAAGAGGCTAGGTGGCGAATGGTAAAACCAAGGTTGGGCCTTGCTGGAGGAGTTTTATTCAAGGCAAACTGTCAAGGGGTTCCCATTATAACCCAACCGTGTAAGGAACGCAAAATCAAGGAACATAACACCGGTCTGACGGAAACTAGGGCGGCAAGAGTGAAACAAAACACCAGGCATAAGGCCGAGCCTTCCACCCTTTACCAAGTATATAGGTGCATTAAAAATAGACAAGATATAATAATGATATCCCAACAATAAACATGTTCCAACAAGGAACAAACTCTAATCTTCACCTGCAACTAGCAACGCTATAAGAGGGGCTGAGCAAAGCGGTAACATAGCCAAACAACGGGTTGCTAGGATAAGGTGGGTTAGAGGTTTGACATGGCAATATGGGAGGCATGATAAGCAAGTGGTAGGTATCGTATCATAGGCATAGCAAAAGAGCGAGCATCTAGCAAGCAAAGATAGAAGTGATTTCGAGGGTATGGTCATCTTGCCTGCAAAGTTCTCCGAGTTGACGTTAGCTTGATCCTCGTAAACGTACTCAGCGGGCTCCTCGATCACATACTCGTCTCCCGGCTCTACCCAAAGCAAGAACACAAGCAAAGGGAGACACAATCAACCACGTGCAATGCACAAACAACATGATGCAAAACATGGTATGATATGCGGGATGCGATATGCGATGCATATGCATGTTTTGGAAAGGAATGATTGAACCTGGCCTCAACATGGAAATCCAAGAGTGCCACTGGAAAGAGGGGTTGATTCCGGTCGAAATCGATATAAAGATCACCAGAATCGGATGCACGGTTTGCAAATGGCAAGCAAAACAAAAATGGCACCGATCTGCGATTAACAGCACGAGGCCATCTAAATGCATCAAGAACAACAAGCTACAGCACTCTAACATGGCAACAAAATACATGGCAGGGATCCACTCAAGATGCTTGACAAAAGATGAACACTGAGTTACGGCTAATTCACTCAATAGAAGGTTCAAACAAGCATGGCAAAAGTGCAAAAGATATCAGGTTACAGACTTAGAGAAAATAACAACAAGTCGGGAATTTAACATCAGGAAGCAATGTTAAGAGCAAGATAATAACATGCTACAGGAACATATCATGGCAAAGCAAGGCATGTCATGAAGCTACTCAAAGCATACAACAAAAGTCCCTTACTGACCATAAGCCAAAAGGGATCAGACAATACAATGGAAACCATGTGAACATAGCAATTATCGCTAACAAGTTCACACTTGGTAGAAAACTGGAACATGGCAAAACAGATATCAAGTAGGCATGTTTACGAGTTCGATGCACTCACCACAAGGCATTGCACGACAAACTAAGCATACACCCAGCAAGTAGACATGGCATATAAGCTAAACATGGCAAGAACAACAACATATCATGCACGGATCAACTACAACAAGCTCGACAAAAATGCTTAACATGTAAACATTCTGCCAGGAACATTTAATAGCAAAAGTAGAGCTCGATTGACTCAAGCTAGGGTGCTCCATAATTGCAAAGAAAGACATGGATGGATAAAGCACAACATTATCTACAAAACATCCTTACTGATCATTCTCAAAAGAGGCATGGATCACTTTGTAGCAGCAAGGATACATGGCATAAAAATATTGACAGGGCAGGGACTTAGAATATTTCAAAGTCCCTGAAATCAGCAATATTAAGAGATCTACTTTGCATGCTTGTGCTAGTCACCACAGAGATCACAAAAATACATGGCATACACCCATGTAAAGATGGCATGGCATACTTCAAAACACATGTAGGGCTCAAGTTCATAGGAGGCACACATTAATCATAGAAAAAATGACAAATGAGCAAATGCTGATAAGAATCTAAAACTAATATAAACTAGCACTCTTGCAACAGCATTTAGGGCAGCAAGATGGGCTCAAATGAACATGATGCAATGAGAAGAAATGAAGTACTCGTCAAGACGAACAATTCGATATGCTACACGCCCAAAACAGAGCCACGATTGCAGAGATATGATGCGATGAAATATGCAAAAAATATTAGGGTTAGGGCAAAAGTCAACCCTAGCAGATCTCAGATCCAGATCAGCACAGACTTCGAGGTCGCCAGAGTTACTGTTTGTCGGAGATGGGGGGTCGCCGGAGTTGGAGTCGGACTTGGTGGACGGCGATGATGGCGCGGTGCGGCGGAGGCGCGGAAGCCGAGGCGTTGGGCGGCGCGCTGGCCGGCGAGGAGCGAGGCGGCGGGGGTCGGCCGCGGCGGTGCTCCGGCGAGGGGGCGTGCCGGCGAAGCGAGGAGGCGGCGGAGGCAGGCGGCAATGCTCGAGGGCGCGGGCGGCGCGGGAGGAAGACGCGGGCGGCGCGCCGCTTCGGGCCGGCGGGGCCGCGTGCGGGCTCGCCGGGCTGGTGGCGCGGGGCGGCGGCGCTCGCCACGTGGCGCGCTGTGGTTGGCGCGGGCGGCGGCGGCGGCGACTTCGTCCGGCTAGGTGGCGGACATGTCCAGCGGCGGAGATGCGGATTTTTAGGGTTAGGGGGGAAGAGACCCGGGATTTCAGGGAGGAGGCTATATTTATAGGTAGAGGGAGCTAGGAGGCTCCAAATTGAGCACGGTTTTCAGCCACGTGATCGTGATCGGACGGCCTAGATGATGGAGGAGGTTTAGGTGGGTTTTGAGCCACTGTGGAGAGGTGTTGGGCTGCAACACACGCGAGGCCTTTTCGGTTCCTCGGTTAACCGTTGGAGTATCAAATGAAGTCCAAATGGCACAAAACTTGACAGGCGGTCTACCGGTAGTAAACTAAGGCTGCATGACAAGTCTCAGTCCAATCCAAAAACGTTTAACACCCGCACACGAAAATAGGTAGAAATGGACACCGGAGGACATAGGAGCGCCGGAATGCAAAACAGACAACAGGGAAAATGCTCCGATGCATGAGACGAACACGTATGCAAATGCGATGCACATGATGACATGATATGAGATGCATGACAAAGACAAAAACAACACAAAGACAAAAACCCGACAACAAGGAAATATCATAACTTAGTGCCGAAAATGACAAGAGTTGGAATACAAATATGGCAGGTTACATACGGGGTGTTACAACACTCCACCACTACGAAAGGATCTCGTCCCGAGATCTAGGACTGGAAAAACTCGGGATACTCAGAACGGAGGTGGTCCTCGCGTTCCCAGGTGGCTTCACAGGTCGGAATGATGTGACCACTTGACTTTCAGGAATTTGATAGACTTGTTGCGAGTCTTGCGCTCAGCTTCTTCAAGAATAGCAACGGGGTGCTCATGATAAGAGAAGTCTTCTTGGAGATCAATCTCTTCAAAGTTGATGGTGCGGTCAGGAGTCTTGAAACACTTGCGGAGTTGGGACACGTGAAACACGTCGTGCACGTTTGCAAAGTTGGAGGGAAGCTCAAGTTGATAGGCGAGATCGCCTCTTTTGCCAATGATCTTGAAAGGACCCACGTATCTTGGGGCAAGCTTCCCTTTGATACCGAAGCGACGAGTACCTTTCATTGGAGAGACGCGGAGGTAGACATGGTCTCCAATCTCGAAAGCCAAGTCATGATGCTTGCTATCATAGTAACTCTTCTGGCGAGATTGCGCGGCTTTTGAGATTATCACGAATGACTTTGCACATTTCTTCTGCCTTTGTGATCAAGTAATTTCCAAGAAGTTGACGTTCACCAGTCTCTGACCAGTTAAGAGGAGTACGACACTTCCTGCCATAGAGAATCTCGAATGGGGCCTTGCCCGAACTCGCTTGGAAGCTATTGTTGTAGGAGAACTCGGCATATGGAAGACAATCTTCCCACTTCATACCGAAAGAAATGACACAAGCCCTGAGCATATCTTCAAGAATCTGATTGACTCGCTCGACTTGGGCACTGGTTTGAGGATGAAAAGTTGTGCTGAAGCGAATGTTGGTGCCCATAGCCTTCTGAAAAGAATCCTAGAACTTAGAGGTAAAGATGCTGCCACAATTTGAAGATATCAACTGCGGAATGCCATGCAGAGAGACAATCTTGGAGGTATATAGCTCCGCCAACTGAGCTGATGTGATAGATTCTTTGATAGGAAGGAAATGAGCCACTTTAGTGAGCTTGTCGATGACAACAAAGATAGCATCATTGCCACGCTTGGACTTGGGAAATCCAGTCACGAAGTCCATCTCAATATGGTCAAACTTCCATTCTAGAATGGCAAGAGGTTGGAGGAGACCAGCTGGTCGTTGGTGTTCTTCTTTCACTCTTCTGCAGACATCACATTCATTCACGAACTGAGCAATCTCGCGCTTCATTTGAGTCCACCAATACGACTGCTTGAGGTCCTGGTACATCTTTGTACTTCCAGGGTGAATAGAGAGGAGTGAATTGTGGGCCTTGTTCATAATGACTTTACAAAGGTCACCCTTAGGAACAACAACGCGATCCTCGAAGAATAGAGTATCCTTGTCATCGAGACGATAGCACTTGTATTTGGGTTGACTCTTGGCAATCCCAATCTTCACCTTCTTCACCATAGCATCAAGAAGTTGAGCCTCACGAATTTGATCTTCCAAAGTAGGAGAGACTCGGAGGTTGGCAAGGAATCCTTGAGGAACAACGTGGAGATTGAGTTTGCGGAAAGCTTCACAAAGCTCTGGTTGGTAAGGCTTGAGAATCAAACTGTGGCAGTAAGCCTTCCTGCTCAATGCATCAGCAATTACATTGGCCTTGCCTGGAGTATATTCAATACTCGGATTATACTCTTGAATCATCTCGACCCAACGAGTCTGCCTGAGGTTGAGATTAGGCTGAGTGAAGATGTACTTGAGACTCTTATGATCAGTGAAGATGTCCACTTTTCTTCCCGATAAGAGATGTCTCCATGTTAAAAGAGCATGGACAACTGCCGCCAACTCGAGGTCATGAGTGGGGTAGTTCTTTTTGTTGGGCTTCAACTGGCGAGAGGTATATGTCACAACTTTCTTCTCTTGCATCAACACTGCACCAAGACCTTGAAGGGAAGCATCACAGAAGACCTCGAACGGTTTGGATTCATCAGGAGGAGTCAGAACTGGAGCAGTGACTAACTTTTCTTTCAGGGTGTTGAAAGTGATGTCACATTCAGGCGACCAGACGTACTTCACATGCTTCTGGAGAAGGTTGGAAAGAGGTTTCGCTATCTTTGAGAAGTTCTCAACGAACCTTCGACAATAGCTTGCGAGCCCAAGGAAGCTGCGGAGTTGCTTCACATTCTGAGGTGGTTCCCAATTCACAATTTGCAGACACCTTCTCAGGATTAACAGCTATGCCCTTGGCGGAGATGATATGCCCAAGGTAGAGAACCTCATTGAGCCAAAACTCGCACTTTGAAAACTTCAGATAGAACTGATGTTCTCTGAGTTTATCCAAAACCAAACGCAAGTGCTTGGCATGATCCTCCTTGTTCTTGAAAAAGACAAAAATGCCATCGAGGTAGACCAAGACGAAGTCATTTGTGTAGGCGTTGAAGATGAAGTTTATCATGCGAGAGAATGTTGGAGGAGCATTGACAAGGCCGAAAGACATGACAGTGTATTCATATGAACCATAGCTTGTTCTGAATGTTGTCTTGGGGATATCTTCTTCACGAATGTGAATCTGATGATAGCCCATACGGAGATCAAGCTTGGAGAAAACTTGAGCACCTTTGAGTTGTTCGAAAAGCTCATTGATGTTGGGAAGTGGATACTTGTTCTTTATGGTCTTCTTGTTCAATGGACGGTAGTCAAGAATTGCAAGAGTTGGAATACAAATATGGCAGGTTACATACAGGGTGTTACATCCGCCCCCTCCCATTTATACCAGGAGAAGGCCAACCAACACCCCCCACGATCACATGTAATGATGGTTTTCCTTGGATGTCGCAGGGACTTGTCACGTCGGGCAGTTGCCGAGGCAGCATGGCGAAGCGGAGATGCCCACGTTTAATCAACCGCCACGCGTCAACCGAGGTCGCAGGCTATGGGGGCCCACGGCGCTCCACACTTGACCCTTGGCTTCGCCTCGAAGCCAAGCCCGAGCGCGCCTTGGGCCCGGGGGCTACTATCGGCGTTCTGGGAACGAGGGTCCCCAGACTTGCTTGCCTGCGCCCCACGGTGTGGCTTTGCTGGCAGGCCTGTACGGCCCATCTTCATCACCAAGGAATCAAGACCCTCGCAAGGGGCCAAGCCTCGCGAGGCGGATGACACAAGACCTCCTCATGAGTGGCCTCACCAGGCTGGCTCGCGAGGGGCGGAGAGTTCAAGGCCGGGCAAACCTCGCGAGGTTCGCGTGACGTAAGCCATAACGATCGAGACCAGGCGGGCACCAGGCGGGCGCCAGCGCGCGCAACGTCCTTGTTTCCTCTTTGGTGCTAAGGGGGCAAGCGTAGGCGCGGAGTACCGAGGCATCAAGCAAAGGTTTCCATATTGGTGCAATGAGACCAAGACCAGAAGGACGGCAAGACGGAGGTCACCGTGGAGCCCAAGACAGCGTCACCACCAGAGCCTTTGACAGGCGAAGACTGCTTTTGTCAGCATAGCTTGTACTAGTTGTCCCCTTTCGAACTGGTCGTTGTTGGCTCCCTTCCCGCTCAAATATTTGGGAAGAGGACCGGGGCCTCTATAAATAGGATTAGCCACCACAGGGAAGGAGAGAGAACAGAACTCGTCTCGAATCCACCCGAACAACAACCAGTTCGCCAAGTACAAGAACACCTCAACCTCAGGAGGTTGTTCTTCCCCTTGTACTGTTCATCCTCAGCCCAAGAGGCAATCCATCACCGCCACACTAGAGTAGGGTATTACACCACAATGGTGGCCCGAACTAGTATAAATCTTGCGTCCTTTGTGTTTGCGAGTTCGTCGAGTTAGTTCGTGAGATCTTAGCTAAGTTAGGACACAGATCGATAGGGGGGAGATCTTCGCGCGCACCCCAGTGTTCGAACCTTAAGGGTTTTGCCGGAACCCGTGATCGGACAACCATGCCTCTCGAAAAAGGAAAACACTTTTTTTCCGTCCATGAGAGGCACGTATTTACTTCTCGTGGAGGCACGTATTTACTTCTCGTGAAAAATATGTTCCCATTTTTTTCCTTTCTTTTGAGAAACCTATCAACATGGGATCTAGTTTTGAAGATATCGACGCGGGGAATTCAACGGTGAAAACGATTCATAATTTGGACTCACAATTTGAGAGATAAAACATTTTGAATAAATGAATCTACGAAAAAGGGAAGATTCCTAGATTGCAATAAATGCCGCACATGCAGCACGACACTTGTCACAACCGGAGAAGATGAGAGTGACATTTGAAAATAGTACTCTAACCTGAGAGGATGAGAGTGACATTTGAAAATAGTACTCCCTCCATTCCAAAATAAGTGTCTCAAGCTTACTACAACTTTCTACTAGAGTTAGTATAAAATTGAGACACTTATTTTGGGACGAAGGAAGTACTATTTAATTTTCAGGGATTTGCTAGGATGATCTTTTTTGATATCAAGAGACTTTAATCCTCAAATAATGGAAAGGTCGTTTACAAGGGAAGATGAAATAAAGGCAGGGGTAGCATCCCAAACACAAGAGGTACTAGAGCTAAAATCATACCCCCTCTGTGAACTAATATAAGAGCATTTAGATAACCACTTTAGTGATCTAAACGCTCTTATATTAGTTTATAGAGGGAGTATTTTGCTATAATATTCGCCACCTCATTGGCCTCTCTTAAACAATGTGAGAAATTAACTTGGCCAAATTCCTTCATCAGTTGTTTACTCTCCATCATCATTAGGACGGAAGGTCCTGCATAATCGTTCTCACCTTTCATGGCATCAATAGCAAAAGAGCTATCAGATTCAATTATCAGCTTGCTATAGCCAATGCTCGTCGCCAAATAGAATCCATTTCTGATTGCAGTCATTTCCGCTGAGTCTAGATTAGGAACGTGAGGCATGAGCCATGAGGCAGCCGCAATAAAATTGCCATTCTTATCTCGGGCTACTACGCCAGAAGATCCTGACAATTACTAAACAGTATAACAGAGCCACCTATGACCCTCCACAATGATTTGAGATACTTGACCGTCGGATGGAACTCACCAACATACCAGATCAAAATAAGGAACTCCCAAGCGCGTGCTCCGCTCCCCGCAATCGAGCTGCTGCTCCTCAGACCGAGTTACGAAGTTTCTCCTTCGTTGGGCAGATTGGCGGTGGTCAAAGGCATACGTCGGCTTGCCGAGGGATACTCCAGCCCCTGTGCGTTCTCATCTCACACCAGTCTCCTAGATGCAACAATTCTTGTCCAACCTGGCGGCGCGCGCCACTAAAAAATCCTCGCTCGCTCGCAGGCGGCGCCAATGGCGAGAAGAAGGGGACCAACCCACGGGTTGCTGCGCGTGCCACACTCCTTTCCCGATGTGGCGTCCATGGCTTCCCCAGCCCCCGCCCAGCAACATAGCATGCGACCTCAGGACATAGCGTCGATTGTGGAATGTGGATGCCCTGAGCGATGGCGCCGACGATGTCCGGACAGAGTTTACTACACCGTGATTTATAGCGGTCCGCGGTTGTGCTGCATCCACCGCCCAGCCGGAAACAGAGCCACGAGAACTGCCTCACCACCGCGATGGAAAGCCTGAAATAGAGCCCTTCGAAGGAGGTGGTGATTGGTGAAGAGTGAAGACTTGTTCGATCCGGGAATATAACCTAGTCATCTGCAATCGATGGACCACCACCTCAATCCTCACAACTGCAGGCATGTTGTCTCGCCACGCTAAGCAACCTCGATGTCCTCTTCATCACCTTCGTGCTCGAGAACTGCTGCTGATGAGCTCCTGTACAACGCTTCCATAACTCACCTCTCCTACCCTGAACACCACGCCTCTATTAATCTCCACCTAAATCCCACGTTATTTGTGTATCAGGCTTCAGGGTACATGGGAATCCACCGGTAGCCTGGGACCAATCATTGGACGAAGTGGAGATGAGGATGTGCTGTTGGGCCATGCTTTGGTTAGGTTGTACTTATTATTATCAAATTATTCACCCTGTTTTGCGACTTTACAGTCTTATATAATCACAAAGTTAACAGAAAATTTAGTTCTACTCAATGTCCTCAGGTTGCAAGATAAAGAACTTCTGGTTGAAAGCATTTAGCTTACAAACTGGAGTAACAGATTGACACAATTGATTAAACCAATGAGCAGGAACAACCCTGAAGAGATTATGTTGTGCTTGATTGGTAGGAACACACACCCTTCCCCCATGATCAAATAATCATTTCCATTTCAGAGAATATTTATTCATAGGAAATATACAAGAGAAATAACATAAGCACTAAGCAGTCGAGCCATATTGCATAAACTGAAAAAAATATTCAGGAAAGAAAAGGTACATAGTTGTTATTGCAAATAACATATGATAGCTTAATTTGTTCAAACTTCAGAGAAAAGCGTTTTAAGCTACTGCTGTTTTAAAAGCTGATTGCTACTATTTGAAAAAAGAGTTGGAGTGAAGTAAGACATTCAAACAGCACATAGAAGCACCTACAAGAAGGTCTCACTAGGTACAGAATGCAGATGCTCTTCCATAATTGGTGTCAGCTATATAATAAGTAAAATGGTAGTAGGTTTTGATCAATTTTTGTATCTTGAATTCTTGTGTATTTGGGTACCTGAAACTCAGTTTTTAGATGCAACTGTCAGTCTACAATTTGTGTAAGCCACAAGAAAGTACATGGTGCAAATTTTTTAGATATTTATAACTACACAAATTTTTTCAAATATTTCTCTTTTCTACATTAGATGTCAACAAGATTAGCGGGCGCAGCAACGCGCGCCTTGATAATCTAGTGTTCTCCGTATATGAAGATGCTCTTACCAAAGCACATGCTCTGTGTATATCAAAATAAAAATAAAAATAGAATCCCCCTCTCCGAGATGTATCATCTATACCACTCATCACGCATTGCCGGGCCACAATCCGAAGACGAGGAGGAAGCGAAAACCCACCACACAAACAGATCCGCCTCCCCCACCATTGTCGTATTTAACGCCACCCACTCCCCCTCCGGCTCCGCTCGCCTCCCAACGCCAAACCAAACCCACACACCGCCATTGCCACGCCCTCTGCCTCGCCGGAGAAGAGAAGAGAAGAGAGGGAGAGGGATTTCGGATCCCTCGCGGCAGTCCCAACCGGAGCTTCACCCTCTCCCCTTTTGGGCCGTTGAAAGTCATCACGGCTAGCGTTGCAGCCCTCCGGCGCGGCCACGCTGCTGCGCAGGTGGAGCCAACGGCCACCATCGCTTCCTCCAGCCCCGCCCCGCACGGCGGCCGCGGGGCCCTCCCGTCCGCCGGCGGCAGCCCATCTGACCTCCTCTTCCTCGCGGGCGGCGGTCGCCTCTGAGCCTCTCGCCCGCCCACTAACCAAATCCCACCCTAACCATCATCCGCTGACTGACTGACCGACTGACTCACTCTCCGAGAGAGAAACAGAGGAGTACAACCAGCATAGCGGGAGACTTTCCTTTGTAAGACGTTGGAGATGAAGCTGACGATTAAGAGGGTACCCACCGTCGTGTCCAACTACCAGGAAGACGCTGGCGAGCGGCCACGCGGAGGGTGTGGGAGGAACTGCCTCGGACATTGTTGCTTGCCTGGTGAGCCTCCTTGTCCCTGGGTGAATCTAGTATCGTTTTCTTCCCGATTCAGATCGGAATCCTGTTGCTGTAATGATTGTTCTGTTTCGGGTCTGTTAGATGCGTATGGAATATGCAAAATTTTAATGCTATTTTCTGCTATGCAACTTTTTCTTATGATGTTTCTGTGGATAAAGGAAATATCTTGGTTTCCCCAGAAAGCTGGGATCTTTACAAGTAAACAATTGCGTTTACCACTTTTAGAAATGATATCCTTTATTGAGGAATTTTACTATTTTAACTGTTATATAAAACTGTCACCGTGGGTGTTCTTTTCGCTTGAACAGATGTAATTTCTTTTTCCAACTGTGGGTAGGTAGGCTAAAAATAAGAGCCACAGGTTTTACTTGTATGTTTGAGGATTTTAGGGATCTGGAGGAGAAAGAATTAGAGAGCTGCTATGCACACGACGCTGTCCGGCCGATTTGTGCACGACATCACATATCAGCCCGTCCATGCTTACCATCCAGCGCATTTGAGCGGCTGGATTGCGCATCGTGTCGCTGTCGTCCGCGCATGCGTCGTCCACACAGTAATTTCGAAAGAATTATATTGAACTTCTAAAAGTTTGTTATCATGTTTGAGGATTTTAGGGATCTGGAGGAGAAAGAAATTATATTGAACTTCTAGAAGTTTGTTGTCAGCAGAGCCAAGGTTTTTCCGTCTGTTAAATTAACATCTTGTTGCATTTTCCGAGCAGTTTCTGAGCTTCCTGTCTATGCTTTCAAGGCAAATCCAACAAAGCTGCCTTTACAGGAGGATGCTGTTCCTACTGATTTCTTCATCAATCTCCTCCTTGGGCAGGTAAGCAGAAGTTCACCACTAGTAGTTTTGCGCAAGAAGTCTGAATAGTGTAGAATTTGTTATGGACGACATTCATAAATTGCACTAGCTTCTAGGAGAGGTACAGAGATAATTTTTGAAAATATTTGCCATGCATAGTAAGGTAGGGGCAATCTGTTAGGCAAGCAGTAACAACTGCTTACACACTTAAGAGTAATATTCTTTAATTGCCGACATGTCGACATGCATGTGTAACCGTATATTCACTTCTTTGGTTTGTTTGTTTACTGTTGTTTATCTAACCGGCAGACCGCAGATATGCTATTTGGGGGGGGGGGGGGGGGGGGGGGTGTATCTTGAATAACCATAGTATGTCAATTAGAGTTTTGGACTATACCAAATCTTTTGTAAAATTAATACCTTGCTTCGCACATTGCAGTGGGAGGACAGGATGACCCAAGGCTTATTTCGATATGATGTCACTGCATGTGAGACCAAGGTGATCCCTGGCAACCTTGGTTTCGTTGCTCAACTAAATGAAGGGCGCCACCTCAAGAAACGTCCTACAGAGTTCCGTGTGGATCGTGTGCTTCAGCCATTTGACTCTGCCAAGTTCAATTTCACCAAAGTTGGCCAGGAGGAGGTGCTCTTCCAATTTGAGAACAGTGGTAGTGATGACAGCTACTTCCTGAGGAGTGCCGCAGTCACTGTTGCTGATCGTGCTCCTAATGTTGTGGCAATCAATGTACATCCTGGCCCTGTGCCAATCTATTTAATTTCCAACTTGTGTACTCTTAGTGCTAAATTGCTGATACCTGTTTTTGACATTTTGAAGGTGAGCCCAATTGAATATGGCCATGTTCTTCTTATTCCCCGGGTCCTGGACCATGTGCCTCAGAGGATTGACCAAGAGAGCTTCTTGCTAGCACTGCACATGGCGGCTGAGGCAGCTAGCCCATACTTCAGGCTTGGTTACAATAGTTTGGGTGCCTTTGCAACTATCAACCACCTCCACTTTCAGGTATTGTACTTCAGATTGCACTTTAGTTTACTTTTCACAGAACCTCCTAGTTGTATAGCAGTATCCATTATTGTGTGCGGGCAACAGTATTACTGGACTGTATTCACTTGTATTCTCTAGATATATCACAAATCACCCATCACGCACAGTTGAGGATCTCTGTTTCTCCTTCGGGCTATGGCGCTATGTATGACTTCCTCAGTTTCATTGAAGTTGTGGGTTCCTTGCTTCAGAAAAGCGACAAAGCTGGAGTCGTGGTTTCTTGACAACGGAAATTAGCCTCGCCATATGTGTGCATTTGGCGTGAACAATTTAGCTGAGAAATCAATAGCATGTCTACCTTTGTGTATTAATGTTTATGTCAATTATTTTCCTCCACAGGCATACTACTTGACAGTGCCTTTTCCTGTCGAGAAGGCAGCTACCCAGAGGATTCCCCTTGCTGAGGGCGGGATAAAGAGTGGAGTGAAGGTGTCGAAGCTAATGAACTACCCCGTGAGAGGACTGGTTTTTGAGGAAGGCAACACCCTGAATGATCTGGCCAATGTGGTTTCCAGTGCTTGCATTTGGCTGCAGGACAACAATGTGCCTTGCAATGTGCTCATTTCAGACTCTGGCAGGAAGATCTTCCTCTTTCCCCAAGTAAAATCATTATTACATGGTTGCCTATTTTTTCAGTTCTTACTGAACTATAAGTTGATGAAATTTACTAGTAATTTAGCTCAACAATCCAATCCATTTCCAAAATGCAGTGCTATGCTGAGAAGCAGGCTCTGGGCGAAGTGAGTCAGGAACTGCTGGACACACAGGTGAACCCTGCTGTTTGGGAGATCAGTGGCCACATTGTACTGAAACGTAGGGATGACTACGAGGAGGCATCAGAAGCTTCGGCATGGAGACTCCTCGCCGAGGTCTCCCTGTCGGAAGCACGCTTTGAGGAAGTGAAGGCCTACATCTTTGATGCTGCTTGTTTGGTTCAGTCCCAGGCGGAGGAGGAAACTGATGAGGCCATTTATGCACCTGTGCTGGTTGGCCCTTCAGCTGTTGGGGAGGGCTGCCTCGTAATTCCGTGAGACGATGATTCAAAAGGTTATGCCCTAGTAAGCGCCGCAGGTCTTCATCGTCGTCATCTCAGTCAGTCATTGGTCGCCTAGCTTCGCAATACTTGTGGTTGCTGGTCTTAATAAAGATCCACGTGATCGAACTGCCTGGTGTACTGACTCTTGTTTATTGTGTTCCCTGTTTCTCTCCTCTGGAGAGCAGTACTCTGCAAATATTTCGCAGAGCATCATGTGCTCTCTTTCTGTGGCTCATGTACTCTTTCTGTTGCTTGGCACCGACTTAAATATGAACATAACATTGTTAGTACATATCTGTTTCATCATCGTTTCAAGGGGTGCAACAGTTTGTCTATATTTGGTTGTATATATGTTCATTAGCACATATGCCCGTGCGTTGCAACGAAAGAAGTAATTGATATGTACACCAAAATGTATATCAATGCGACATGACAAGGACGAAATCACTATTCTGACCCTTTAAACGAACTTTGTCACAAAATGAACTCGACGTCAAAGTATTTCACGATCTGACCCTTTTAGTAACGTCATAGTCCGCGGCGTTTCTGTCCAATATAGAAACGCTGAGATAGCTAGCGTGTCTGACCAAAGAAGAAATGTCGAGGTAGCTAGCGTTGCAGACCAGGTAAGAAACACCGAAGGCGCTGACGTTGCCTCAGCAGCCCATCATGGAAACGCCAATGACCATGGCGTTTCTGCCCTCTTTGGTCATAATTAATTAGCCTTATTAATTAGGTTGTTCATCTAGGTTCCACATGCACATGAAAAAGGGCAGCAACGCCATGGTTTTTTGGCGTTTCTATGATGGCCAGAAACGCCAGTGCCTTCGGCGTTTCTTACCTGATCCGCAACGCTAGCTACCTCGGCATTTCTTCTTTGATCAGAAACGCTAGCTATCTCGGCGTTTTTTCTTTGAGCATAAACGCCGCGGGCTATGGCGTTGCTAAAAGGGTCAGATCGTGAAATACTTTCACGTCGAGTTCATTTTGCGACAAAGTTCATTCAAAGGGTTAGAATAGTGATTTCGTCCACACGACAACATCGAGACAGTGCCACCTGAGAGCAAGATTGATTGACTCCGGACAGATTAATTCAATAATTATAGAGCCTCTCGCTCTTAGCGACGATCCTGAAATCTGGTATTACTCCCAAAGCCATTAAATGTATATCGAAGCGACCATATATGCAAATCTAACAATCTTATTTCGGGCCTTTGGGACAGGAGGGGGGGTCATTAGTTACAATCCCACAAAGCATAAATATTTTTTGCCCTTAGTCTACCGAAAAAGGTGCAATGCAGGCCTTCTGTCGGGGATATACCCTGCAGTATGATCCGGCCGGAATTATGATCCAGCCGGGCTTGGTGACTCACCAGAGACCTGGCTGGAGCTTGACGACTCACTAGCGATCCGCCCGGACATGGCGGCTTACATGTAACCCGCCGGGACATTGTGACTCACTGGAGACCCGGCGGGCGGATCAGACGGACGACAAAACCCAAGGCCCAGCGGGCCGGCTTATACTATGGTGGGTCGGCTTAAGAGGAAAGGGATGGCGAATATTTCCTTTATGAGGAAGCAAGACCCGGACTTGTATTCAACTTGTGAGAAAGGATATACTAGTCCTAGTCCTACTAGGACTCCACATGTAACCCGCCCCTTAAACGTATATAAGGAGGGGCAGGGCTCCTCAAAGAGGGACAGAAGATAATCTCTAGGGCTAGACACAAAGAGCCGGCTTACCGGCGACTCTCTCATGAGCATAATGAGATCTAGTCACAAACATCATGTAGGGTTATTATCGAATGATGTTTTCCGGGGCCCGAAGCTGTCTAAATCTTCGTCTTGCGTGTTGCGTCTCTCGATTCTGATCAACCCCTTCAAGCTACCGCATAGATGCGTTGGCCTCGCGACTAAGTCCTGACATTAGGGACATCTGCCGTGACAAATCCACGACAGTTGGCGTCCATCGTGGGGCTAGTGCACGGTTGTGTTGAGTTCTTGGAGGGATTTCTCATAGGGATCGAGGGGCTCGCGATTTTTCGGATGAAGAAAAGTTGGTTTGAAAGGATTTGCATCAATGTCAAGTTCGTCAGTCCATATTTAAAGATTTGTGAGATTAAAAGTTTGAGAAAAAGTAGAGTTGCGTCTGTGTGCCATTGACGTTTTTTGCCGTGTTTCACCGGCGTGTCAAATCTTGCGAATCGCCGTCTCGGTCAACATTGGTTCGCCGAGTCCGACGGAAGCGAGTCGCCAAAACACATAAAGGCCAAGTCCCAATCAAGACAAGAGCATTGTTTAATTATGTCCAAGGATCTCAAGTACTAGTGCATATTCGGCTATGTCATCTGAAGCCAAAGTCAGCTTTCCCTTTTATCAATTCCACTTGGTGTATGCGCGCAAGAAAACTACCAGAAGAACAATTCAGAAGTCATGGAAGGAAAAGTCAAACCAATGATGACTCGAAGGAGGATTGAGTCACGCGCACACAACGCCACCGAGCCGTTTTTGACCTCGCGACGGCCGTACCCGCTCTGCTCCGCCTCTGCTGCGTCAGTCGCCGCTGTCCGAAGGCCCTTGCCGGCTCGTCCCTCCGGGAGTCACCTCGGCTGTAGGCCGCCGCTCTTGCCGATCCTCTACTATGACGTCGAGCCGTGAGTCGTCCGCGGCCTCCCCGAGTTTCTGCGGTCTCTGCGCTCTGTTCGGCCAGCGACAGCGGTTCCGCCCCGCACCGCGTGGCCGCTATTGTTTTTTCGCGGCCTGGAGCCGGCTCGTTCCACTATTGAGCTGCCATTGGAGAGCCGCCCCATACCTTTGCGCCCCCCGCGTCGAGTCACCGCTGTTCGAGGACGCCGTCCGTCGCCGCCTTGTCGCGCCACGCGGAGCTGCTGCCGCCTCATCGCTCCACTCCCACGTTACCTCTGGAGCCGTGATGTCCACTATGATCTCGCGCTATCCCACGGGAGCGGATGCAGCAGCAAGCTATCTATTGCATGTCAAAACAAACTCCATTGCAACTACGGGCGTGCACGAGAACGGGCTCTCAGTGCCGCAAGCTTATTCTGACGAAACTGAAAAAGGAATGAACGCCTAGCTAACCGAAGGAATGTGCAGCAGGATTCAGTATTCGACAGTAGCCAAGTCGCCGCTTCCAGAGCACCCTAGCAGCAGAGCTTAATTAAATTCAATGAAGCCGGTTTTCATCATATTTTGTCTCAAAGATCAAGACTGCAAGCGGAGTCAAAGGGCAACAGCCATGGTCAAACGTTTTCTCTGTAAACTCCGCCGAGCACTGGCTATTACTTCACGCAAGGACCAAGTAAAAAATGCCACACACGTGGCCATCAATTTGTGCTATCTATAGTACTAATTGCTGCATGCATGATGGATAAGTTGTGCTGGCCACTTTACCCATCGAAGAACAATGTGCCAAGTCAGACTCCCATACAGTACCAACTTCATTGTTCTACGCTCACAGACGTTCTGATGGATAATGCATCACATGGAAATTATTTACCGTCTAAAAATACCAGGTGCTATTTATCCTATTTATTTTTAAGCACGTATTAATTCATTCGAACGAAACTACTTTACCCTGCTGTGTTTTATATACAGGAGAATTATTCGTCACAAGGTGGCATTATACCACGGAGATGGAGGCGTGTCAACATCATTCGGCACACGTGGTCGTCCTTACTTAATGGACTCCTACACCGGCTTACAACACCGTGGCTGGCTCGCCCGTCCGCACCGGCTTACAACACGGAGGACATCTTGTTCGCCCACACCGGCTTACAACGCCTTGGGCGATTCATCTGTCTGCTCGCATGACCGACTCGCCCATGATTGATTTCAACTTCACCGTGGTGATCATCAACTCAGCAGGACAAATTGCTACTGCAAAAAGGGATTATTATATCACTGAGCTATTGGATAACCCATGCCGGTTTATATCACAGTTAATATGGAGAATCTCAAGCCAACTCCTCGAGTCGTCTTGAGACTCGGGGGCTACAATGACATGGCTCGAGAACTCCTGGTCATTGGAGAGAATGATAACCCGGTTCCGGAGGACACCACCATATTGATGAAAATTTAAAGACTGTCAAAAAATTGTCGGTTCAAAATAAAGATTCCGGTTTAAAATCCGGTTCAAGAGACATCTCTCTCCTGCAAGGCTTTGAAGCTCTCAAATCCGGTTCAAACATCCGGCTCAAGGTAAATTTGTCTTTTACAAAGCTTTTAAGCTCTCAAATCCGGTTCAAACATCCGGCTCAAGGACAATCTATCTCCCACAAAGTTTTGAAAGCTTTCAAATCCGGTTCAAAGTTCCGGTTCAAAAAGAATTAATCTCTCGCAAATTTCGAGTTCTTAGAAAAATAAAAGGTTGCCAAAGAGAACTTGCTGCCATGATGTGCGGTTCAAACATGGATATCCTGCCTTACGGCTTACTTTATTATGGTCACTTGGGGGCTTCCTGTTCAAACATAGGTCGTATTCGAACCAAAGAGAACATAGCCGTCGTAACCCTTTTCATTGGCGCAAAGCCAAACTCACTAGGGGGCTTCTTGATCGTATCCGAATCATAGCTTAACCCCTTTTGGGTCCGACTTGGATCATATTCGAATCAGGGTCGTTAAAAACCTCTCAGGGTCATTTGGGGGCTTCCTGTTCAAACATAGGTTGTATTCGAACCAAAGAGAATATAGCTATCGGTACCCTCTTGATCGGCGCAACGCCAAAGCCACCGGGGGCTACATGATCGTATTCGAATCCTAGCTTAACCCCTTTGAAACGGTTTACTGATCGTATTCGAATCAGAAACCTCAATTTTTATTTGGTTTAAGTTTTTGCACACAATCTTTTGGATTTTGAGACTTTTTGCTCATATCTGAAACATATATATGTGGTTTCTATTAACCCGCCCTGGCTTTCGACGAACAAGTCGCCAGCATATGACAATGTTAATACTGGAAGGTTTAACTTCTAAGTTTTGGGTTATCACCCTTACTGCACAGGTATCATAAGCCGACAGTACGATTCAATATCACAAGTATGATATTGTTTATACATGATTATGTTTAAACCAGCCCTGGCTATGGACCTTAAGCCGCCGGTATATTTTGAATTACGCCATTGGAATCATGTGCGTATCAAAGATTGGGTTACCACCCTTACTGTGTAGGTCACATAGACCTTTAGTGCAAATTCAATATCACAGGATAAGACTACATTTGGGTGGTTACCCGCCCTGGCTTTTGACATTAAGTCACCAGGGCGTATGTTGTTTAAACTTTGTGCAGGATTTGCAGAACTATGAATTATATAAATGCTTAAGTCCAAGCTCATCATTAAAATTGATGCTTCAGAATGATCATCCGTGCTGGATTTTCTCAAAGGCTATAAATAGTCGGGTTATAAAAATTTCGCCTTACAATGGAGGCGTATTAAATCGCCATCGGCGAAGAGCCGCCGGGTATTTAAAACTCCAGATTTACTTGTCAACAGATAAGGTATTCAAAGTAGCTTTGGCGCAATGGCTATTATTTTATCAATGGTTATGATTTATTCTACAATGAAAGGAATGTTGGAAATATGCCCTAGAGGCAATAATAAAAGTATTATTATTATATTTATTTGTTCATGATAATTGTCTTTATTCATGCTATAACTGTATTATCCGGAAATCGTAATACACGTGTGAATACATAGACCATGATATGTCCCTAGTAAGCCTCTAGTTGACTAGCTCGTTGATCAAGGTTTCCTGGCTATGGACATTGGATGTCATTGATAACGGGATCACATCATTAGGAGAATGATGTGATGGACAAGACCCAATCCTAAGCATAGCGCAAGATCGTGTAGTTCGTTTGCTAGAGCTTTTCCAATGTCAAGTATCTTTTCCTTTGACCATGAGATCGTGTAACTCCCGGATACCGTAGGAGTGCTTTGGGTGTACCAAACGTCACAACGTAACTGGGTGACTATAAAGGTGCACTACAGGTATCTCCGAAAGTGTCTGTTGGGTTGACACGGATCGAGACTGGGATTTGTCACTCCGTATGACGGAGAGGTATCACTGGGCCCACTCGGTAATGCGTCATCATAATGAGCTCAAAGTGACCAAGTGTCTGGTCACGGGATCATGCATTACGGTACGAGTAAAGTGACTTGCCGGTAACGAGATTGAACGAGGTATTGGGATACCGACGATCGAATCTCGGGCAAGTAACATACCGATTGACAAAGGGAATTGCATACGGGGTTGCTTGAATCCTCGACATCGTGGTTCATCCGATGAGATCATCATGGAGTATGTGGGAGCCAACATGGGTATCCAGATCCCGTTGTTGGTTATTGACCGGAGAGTCGTCTCGGTCATGTCTACATATCTCCCGAACCCGCAGGGTCTACACACTTAAGGTTCGGTGACGCTAGGGTTGTAGGGATATGTATATGCAGTAACCCGAATGTTGTTCGGAGTCCGGGATGAGATCCCGGACGTCACGAGGAGTTCCGAAATGGTCCGGAGGTAAAGAATTATATATAGGAAGTGCCATTTCGGCCATCGGGACAAGTTTCGGGGTTATCGGTATTGTACCGGGACCACCGGAAGGGTCCCGGGGGCCCACCAGGTGGGGCCACCTGCCTCGGGGGGGCCACATGGGCTGTAGGGGGTGCGCCTTGGCCTACATGGGCCAAGGGCACCAGCCCCAATAGGCCCATGCGCCTAGGGTTTCCAAAGGGGAGGAGTCCCACTAGTGGAAGGCACCCCTAGGTGCCTTGGGGGGGGAGGGGGGGGGGAGGGAAACCTCCCTTGGCCGCCGCCCCCCTAGGAGATTGGATCTCCTAGGGCCGGCGCCCCCCCCCTTGGCCCTCCTATATATATTGGGGAAGGAGGGCTTTTGAGCTATGCCTTTGGTTGCCTCCTTCTCCCTCTCCAACACCTCCTCCTCCTCCATAGTGCTTAGCGAAGCCCTGCCGGAGTACTGCAGCTCCATCACCACCACGCCGCCGTGCTGCTGCTAGAGCCATCTTCCTCAACCTCTCCTCTCCCCTTGCTGGATCAAGAAGAAGGAGACGTTACGCTAACCGTACGTGTGTTGAACGCGGAGGTGCCGTCCGTTCGGTGCTAGGATCTCCGGTGATTTGGATCACGTCGTGTTCGACTACATCATCCCCGTTCTTTGAACGCTTCCGCTCGTGATCTACAAAGGTATGTAGATGCATCCAATCACTCATTTCTAGATGAACTCATAGATGGATCTTGGTGAAACCGTAGGAAAATTTTTGTTTTCTGCTACGTTCCCCAACAGTGGTATCAGAGCTAGGTCCATGCGTAGTTCTTCTTGCACGAGTAGAACACAATTTGTTGTGGGCGTAGATGTTGTCAACTTTCTTGCCGCTACTAGTCTTATCTTGCTTCAACGGTATTGTGGGATGAAGCGGCCCGGACCAACCTTACACGTATGCTTACGTGAGACCGGTTCCACCGACTAACATGCACTAGTTGCATAAGGTGGCTGGCGGGTGTCTGTCTCTCCTACTTTAGTTGGAGCGGATTCGATGAAAAGGGTCCTTATGAAGGGTAAATAGAAGTTGACAAATCACGTTGTGGCTTTCACGTAGGTAAGAAAACGTTCTTGCTAGAACCCTAATTCAGCCACGTAAAACTTGCAACAACAATTAGAAGACGTCTAACTTGTTTTTGCAGCAAGTGCTTTGTGATATGATATGGCCAAAGTTGTGATGAATGATGAATGATCTATATGTGATGTATGAGTTGTTCATGCTATTGTAATAGGAATCACGACTTGCATGTCGCTGAGTATGACAATTGGCAGGAGCCATAGGAGTTGTCTTTATTTTTTGTATGACCTGCGTGTCATTGAGAAACGCCATGTGAATTACTTTACTTTATTGCTAAATGCGTTAGCCATAGTAGTAGAAGTAATAGTTGGCGAGCAACTTCATGGAGACACGATGATGGAGATCATGATGATGGAGATCATGGTGTCAAGCCGGTGACAAGATGATCATGGAGCCCCAAGATGGAGATCAAAGGAGCTATGTGATATTGGCCATATCATGTCACGTTTATTATTTGATTGCATGTGATGTTTATCATGTTTTGCATCTTGTTTACTTAGAACGACGGTAGTAAATAAGATGATCCCTTACAACAATTTCAAGAAGTGTTCTCCCCTAACTGTGCACCGTTGCTAAAGTTCGTCGTTTCGAAGCACCACGTGATGATCGGGTGTGATAGATCCTTACGTTCACATACAACGGGTGTAAGACAGTTTTACACATGCAAAACACTTAGGGTTAACTTGACAAGCCTAGCATGTACAGACATGGCCTCGGAACACAGAGACCGAAAGGTCGAACACGAGTCGTATGGAAGATACGATCAACATGAAGATGTTCACCGACGATGACTAGTCCGTCTCACGTGACGATCGGACACGGCCTAGTAGACTCGGATCGTGTAACACTTAGATGACTAGAGGGATGTCTAATCTGAGTGGGAGTTCATTAATAATTTGATTAGATGAACTTAATTATCATGAACTTAGTCTAAAAACTTTACAATATGTCTTGTAGATCAAATGGCCAACGTAGTCCTCAAATTCAACGCGTTCCTAGAGAAAACCAAGTTGAAAGACAATGGCAGCAACTACACGGACTGGGTCCGGAACCTGAGGATCATCCTCATAGCTGCCAAGAAAGATTATGTCCTACAAGCACCGCTAGGTGATCCACCCGTCCCACAGAACCAAGACGTTATGAACGCTTGGCAGACACGTGCTGATGACTACTCCCTCGTTCAGTGTGGCATGCTTTACAGCCTAGAGCCGGGGCTCCAAAAGCGTTTTGAGAGACATGGAGCATATGAGATGTTCGAAGAGCTGAAAATGGTTTTTCAAGCTCATGCCCGGATCGAGAGATATGAAGTCTCCGACAAATTCTTCAGCTGTAAGATGGAGGTAAATAGTTCTGTC
Source organism: Triticum aestivum (assembly GCF_018294505.1). NCBI lineage: Eukaryota > Viridiplantae > Streptophyta > Magnoliopsida > Poales > Poaceae > Triticum > Triticum aestivum. The sequence continues at coordinate 190,428,510 of NC_057806.1, forward strand.
AGTGAGCACATACTCACTATGTCTGGGTTACATAACCGCTTGACTCAGCTGGGAGTTAATCTCCCGGATGATGCGGTCATTGACAGAATCCTCCAGTCGCTTCCACCAAGCTACAAGAGCTTTGTGATGAACTTCAATATGCAGGGGATGGAAAAGACCATTCCTGAAGTATTTGCTATGCTGAAATCAGCAGAGGTAGAAGTCAAGAAGGAACATCAAGTGTTGATGGTGAATAAAACCACTAAGTTCAAGAAGGGCAAGGGTAAAAAGAACTTCAAGAAGGATGGCAAGGAAGTTGCCGCGCCCGGCAAGCAAGCTGCCGGGAAGAAGTCAAAGAATGGACCCAAGCCTGAGACGGAGTGCTTTTATTGCAAAGGGAAGGGTCACTGGAAACGGAACTGCCCCAAATACTTAGCGGACAAGAAGGCCGGCAACACCAAAGGTATATTTGATATACATGTAATTGATGTGTACCTTACCAGTACTCGTAGTAACTCCTGGGTATTTGATACCGGTGCCGTTGCTCATATTTGTAACTCACAGCAGGAGCTACGGAATAAACGGAGACTGGCGAAGGATGAGGTGACGATGCGTGTCGGGAATGGTTCCAAGGTCGATGTGATCGCCATCGGCACGCTACCTCTACATTTACCTACGGGATTAGTTATAAACCTCAATAATTGTTATTTAGTGCCAAGTTTGAGCATGAACATTGTATCAGGATCTCGTTTAATACGAGATGGCTACTCATTTAAATCCGAGAATAATGGTTGTTCTATTTATATGAGAGATATGTTTTATGGTCATGCTCCGATGGTCAATGGTTTATTCTTAATGAACCTCGAACGTAATATTACACATATTCATAGTGTGAATACCAAAAGATGTAAAGTTGATAATGATAGTCCCACATACTTGTGGCACTGCCGCCTTGGTCACATTGGTGTCAAGCGCATGAAGAAACTCCATGCTGATGGACTTTTAGAGTCTCTAGATTATGAATCGTTTGACACATGCGAGCCATGCCTCATGGGAAATATGACCAAGACTCCATTCTCCGGAACAATGGAGCGAGCGACCAACTTGTTGGAAATCATACATACTGATGTGTGCGGTCCAATGAGCGTTGAGGCTCGTGGTGGCTATCGTTATGTTCTCACCCTCACTGATGACTTGAGTAGATATGGGTATGTCTACTTAATGAAACACAAGTCTGAGACTTTTGAAAAGTTCAAGGAATTTCAGAATGAGGTAGAGAATCAACGTGACCGAAAGATAAAGTTCCTACGATCAGATCGTGGGGGAGAATATTTAAGTCATGAATTTGGTACACACTTAAGGAAATGTGGAATCGTTTCACAACTCACACCGCCTGGAACACCTCAGCATAACGGTGTGTCCAAACGTCGTAATCGCACTCTATTGGATATGGTGCGGTCTATGATGTCTCTTACTGATTTACCGCTATCATTTTAGGGATACGCTCTAGAGACAGCTACATTCACTTTAAATAGGGCTCCGTCTAAATCCGTTGAGACGACACCGTATGAATTATGGTTTGGGAAGAAACCTAAGCTGTCGTTTCTAAAAGTTTGGGGATGCGATGCTTATGTCAAGAAACTTCAACCTGAGAAGCTCGAACCCAAGTCGGAAAAATGCATCTTCATAGGATACCCTAAGGAAACCATTGGGTATACCTTCTACCTAAGATCCGAAGGCAAGATCTTTGTTGCCAAGAACGGACTCTTTCTGGAGAAAGAGTTTCTCTCGAAAGAAGTAAGTGGGAGGAAAGTAGAACTTGATGAAGTATTACCTCTTGAACCGGAAAAGGGCACAACTCAAGAAAATGTTCCTGAGGTGCCTGCACCGACTAGAGAGGAAGTTAATGATGATGATCAAGATACTTCTGATCAAGCTCCTGCTGAAATTCGAAGGTCCACAAGGACACGTTCCGCACCAGAGTGGTACGGCAACCCTGTCTTGGAAATCATGTTGTTAGACAACGGTGAACCTTCGAACTATGAAGAAGCGATGGCGGGCCCGGATTCCGACAAATGGCTAGAAGCCATGAAATCCGAGATAGGATCCATGTATGAAAACGAAGTATGGACTTTGACTGACTTGCCCGTTGAACGGCGAGCCATAGAAAATAAATGGATCTTTAAGAAGAAGACAGACGCGGATGGTAATGTGAACATCTATAAAGCTCGGCTTGTCGCTAAGGGTTATCGACAAGTTCAAGGGGTTGACTACGATGAGACTTTCTCACCGGTAGCGAAGCTGAAGTCCGTCCGAATCATGTTAGCAATTGCCGCATTTTATGATTATGAAATATGGCAGATGGACGTCAAAACGGCATTCCTTAATGGTTTCCTTAAGGAAGAATTGTATATGATGCAGCCGGAAGGTTTTGTCGATCCTAAGAATGCTGACAAGGTGTGCAAGCTCCAACGCTCGATTTATGGGCTGGTGCAAGCATCTCGGAGTTGGAACATTCGCTTTGATGAGATGATCAAAGCGTTTGGGTTTATGCAGACTTATGGAGAAGCCTGCGTTTACAAGAAAATGAGTGGGAGCTCCGTAGCATTTCTCATATTATATGTAGATGACATACTTTTGATGGGAAATGATATAGAACTTTTGGACAGCATTAAGGCCTACTTGAATATGAGTTTTTCAATGAAGGACCTTGGAGAAGCTGCTTATATATTAGGCATCAAGATCTATAGGGATAGATCGAGACGCCTCATAGGTCTTTCACAAAGCACATACCTTGATAAGATTTTGAAGAAGTTCAAAATGGATCAGTCCAAGAAAGGGTTCTTGCCTGTTTTGCAAGGTATAAAATTGAGCTCAGCTCAATGTCCGACCACGGCAAAAGATAAAGAAGAGATGAGTGTCATCCCCTATGCTTCAGCCATAGGATCTATTATGTATGCCATGCTGTGTACCAGACCTGATGTAAACCTTGCCGTAAGTTTGGTAGGAAGGTACCAAAGTAATCCCGGCAAGGAACACTGGACAGCGGTCAAGAATATCCTGAAGTACCTGAAAAGGACAAAGGACATGTTTCTCGTTTATGGAGGTGACGAAGAGCTCGTCGTAAAGGGTTACGTCGACGCTAGCTTTGACACAGATCTGGATGACTCTAAGTCACAAACCGGATACGTGTATATGTTGAATGGTGGAGCAGTGAGCTGGTGCAGCTGCAAGCAGAGCGTCGTGGCGGGATCTACATGTGAAGCGGAGTACATGGCAGCCTCGGAGGCAGCACATGAAGCAATATGGGTGAAGGAGTTCATCACCGACCTAGGAGTCATACCCAATGCGTCGGGGCCAATCAAACTCTTCTGTGACAACACTGGAGCTATTGCACTTGCCAAGGAGCCCAGGTTTCACAAGAAGACAAGGCACATCAAGCGTCGCTTCAACTCCATTCGTGAAAATGTTCAAGATGGAGACATAGAGATTTGTAAAGTACATACGGACCTGAATGTAGCAGATCCGTTGACTAAACCTCTCCCTAGGGCAAAACATGATCAACACCAGAATTCCATGGGTGTTCGATTCATAACAATGTAACTAGATTATTGACTCTAGTGCAAGTGGGAGACTGTTGGAAATATGCCCTAGAGGCAATAATAAAAGTATTATTATTATATTTCTTTGTTCATGATAATTGTCTTTATTCATGCTATAACTGTATTATCCATAAATCGTAATACACGTGTGAATACATAGACCATAATATGTCCCTAGTAAGCCTCTAGTTGACTAGCTCGTTGATCAACAGATAGTCATGGTTTCCTGGCTATGGACATTGGATGTCATTGATAACGGGATCACATCATTAGGAGAATGATGTGATGGACAAGACCCAATCCTAAGCATAGCGCAAGACCGTGTAGTTCGTTTGCTAGAGCTTTTCCAATGTCAAGTATCTTTTCCTTTGACCATGAGATCGTGTAACTCCCGGATACCATAGGAGTGCTTTGGGTGTACCAAACGTCACAACATAACTAGGTGACTATAAAGGTGCACTACAGGTATCTCCGAAAGTGTCTGTTGGGTTGACACGGATCGAGACTGGGATTTGTCACTCCGTATGACGGAGAGGTATCACTGGGCCCACTCGGTAATGCGTCATCATAATGAGCTCAAAGTGACCAAGTGTCTGGTCAAGGGATCATGCATTACGGTACGAGTAAAGTGACTTGCCGGTAACGAGATTGAATGAGGTATTGGGATACCGACGATCAAATCTCGGGCAAGTATACCGATTGACAAAGGGAATTGCATACGGGGTTGCTTGAATCCTCGACATCGTGGTTCATCCGATGAGATCATCGTGGAGTATGTGGGAGCCAACATGGGTATCCAGATCCCGCTGTTGGTTATTGACCGGAGAGTCGTCTCGGTCATGTCTACATATCTCCCGAACCCGTAGGGTCTACACACTTAAGGTTCGGTGACGCTAGGGTTGTAGGGATATGTATATGCAGTAACCCGAATGTCGTTCGGAGTCCCGGATGAGATCTCGGACGTCACAAGGAGTTCCAGAATGGTCCGGAGGTAAAGAATTATATATAGGAAGTGCCATTTCGGCCATCGGGACAAGTTTCGGGGTTATCGGTATTGTACCGGGACCACCGGAAGGGTCCCGGGGGCCCACCGGGTGGGGCCACCTGCCCCGGGGGGGGGGGCACATGGGCTGTAGGGGGTGCGCCTTGGCCTACATGGGCCAAGGGCACCAGCCACAATAGGCCCATGCTCCTAGGGTTTCCAAAGGGGAGGAGTCCCACTAGTGGAAGGCACCCCTAGGTGCCTTGGGGGGGAGGGAAACCTCCCTTGGCCGCCGCCCCCCTAGGAGATTGGATCTCCTAGGGCCGGCGCCCCCCCTTGGCCCTCCTATATATATTGGGGAAGGAGGGCTTTTGAGCTATGCCTTTGGTTGCCTCCTTCTCCCTCTCCAACACCTCCTCCTCCTCCATAGTGCTTAGCGAAGCCCTGCCGGAGTACTGCAGCTCCATCACCACCACGCCGTCTTGCTGCTGCTGGAGCCATCTTCCTCAACCTCTCCTCTCCCCTTGCCGGATCAAGAAGAAGGAGACGTTACGCTGACCGTACGTGTGTTGAACGCGGAGGTGCCGTCCGTTCGGTGCTAGGATCTCCGGTGATTTGGATCACGTCGTGTTCGACTACATCATCCCCGTTCTTTGAACGCTTCCGCTCACGATCTACAAAGGTATGTAGATGCATCCAATCACTCGTTGCTAGATGAACTCGTAGATGGATCTTGGTGAAACCGTAGGAAAATTTTTGTTTTCTGCTTCGTTCCCCAACAAGGAATAGTCCCGAGTAGCTCCAGGCTTACAACCCGGCACTTGGGGGCTACATTATTCAAAGTTGAGATTATATCAAATATGCAAGTCTCATGTCACTGCAAGCATGCACCATGACACTTGGGGGCTAATGCAAAGTCATTTTTTGCTCACCTTATTGAAGACCCGACTCATCACATCATAATGAGTCGGCCCTTGGGGGCTACCAATTGCTCTTGTCAACAATTCAAGGTACACAAGTTTTATTCCATTATATTGAAGGGTCCACTGCTTAGTTGGTAAAGCACAAAGCTCTTAACCTTGTGGACGTGGGTTCAAGCCTCATGATGGGGGTTACATCATATGATGTTCTTTTCAAAAGAAGTATATATAAAGTCCCAGCTCAATGTTATCTTGCAGAGCCGGCCCTTGGGGGCTACACGTTGTTGTTTAAGTCTATATGATCATATTTATAAAGTCCATGCTCATTATTGCATAATGACCCGACTATTGGGGGTTACACTGGTTGAAGTTTTTATGAGTATAAGGCAATTACAAGTCCCAGGTTGCTGCAAGCATGACAACCCGACACTTGGGGGCTACATATATGGAGTATTCAGTCTTTACTAGTGACTAAGATGAACAACATGGATTTCTTCAAAGTGGCGGTATTTATATTGAAGCAAGTCTTAAGTCATCACTTTGTTTCTGCTCAAGACTTGGGGGCTACATGTAATATGGATATAAGGGAGAAAAATCTTAAAATTCTCAGTTTTGAATAAACCAGATTGACCCGGCGTCACCAAAAACTATGACCCGACGTCGGCAACAATTATGACCCGGTGCTATCAATATTTACAAACCGGATACTTTGGCAATGATAAACCAGCAAGTTCTACAAGCCGGCTGAAAGTCAGATGAGTTTTTCAAGACCAATATTTTGTAAGCCGGCGCTTTGGAAGCAGATTCAAGTGGATTATTTATTACAATATTTCTCTATAAGATACCAATGTCCGCAAATTGACTCTGAAGCTGGCCTATTAACCCAGATTTCTTAAAAGAACTATCTGGATTTTTGCATTTGCAAGGTTTGGACATATCTGTTAAAAGAGATTTGCTATAAGATCTTTGAGTATGCATCCAGGAGGAAATGACAAGGACTTAAAGATGATCAGGTGTCGGTTCAGGAAAATATTTAACCCAGAGCACAACCTATCAAGTTTGTTCTTGTGTTTATTTTACAGGATCAGTTTAACATGGATAAATCCAAATTAAACTGGGGGCAAATGTCGGGGATATACCCCGCGGTATGACCGGGCCGGAATTATGATCCGGCCGGGCTTGGTGACTCACCAGAGACCTGGCTGGAGCTTGGCGACTCACTGGCGATCCACCCGGACATGGCGGTTTACATGTAACCCGCCGGGACATTGTGACTCACTGGAGACCCGGCGGGCGGATCAGACGGAAGACAAAGCCCAAGGCCCAGCGGGCCAGCTTATACTCTGGTGGGCCGGCTTAAGAGGAAAGGGATGACGAATATTTCCTTTACGAGGAAGCAAGACCCGGACTTGTATTCAACTTGTGAGAAAGGATAGACTAGTCCTAGTCCTACTAGGACTTCACATGTAACCCGCCCCTTAAACATATATAAGGAGGGGCAGGGCTCCCCAAAGAGGGACATAAGATAATCTCTAGGGCTAGACACAAAGAGTCGGCTTACCGGCGACTCTTTCATGAGCATAATGAGATCTAGCCACAAACAGCATGTAGGGTTATTACTGGATGATGTTTCCCGGGGCCCGAAGCTGTCTAAATCTTCGTCTTGCGTGTTGCGTCTCTCGATTCTGATCAACCCCTTCAAGCTACCGCATAGATGCGTTTGCCTCGCGACTAAGTCCTGACACTAAGAACATCTGCCGTGACAATTCCACGACACCTTCCGAACATCATTTAACATATCTAGCCAATTTAAATGGGTTAAAACATATATACGTATTCGCTACTCCTTAGTCTGCAGAAAAAGATGCAATGAAGGCCTTCGTAACATACTTCATTTCACATATCTATCCAATTTAAATTGGGTAGAAAACATTTATCATATATATAGCATTTCTTAAAATACTCCATAGCAATTAATTATGTTAATTAAGATTATGCCGTAAATAGAATTTTATATTAGTTAACAGGAAGAACTAATAGCACGACTAGAGACTACACATTTTTCTGGTCAAACTACATATATAAATAATTTTAATTCAAGTTATGGTTACAAAGTTATAGTACAATCATGTTTAACATTCTTTGTAAATAGGCCCGAGACTTAAACGGGCTAAAAATAGAGCGAACTGGGCCTACGACAGCTAAATATGGAATACTAACCAGCGTCCATGTGCGTGCGACAGCGGCTACGTGTGTTGGGCCGAAGCCCAACAAAGAGAAAAAGAAGACGACACTTAGTATTGAACTGCGGGTTATTTAAAAAAACACCAGTTTTTTGGTAAAATGTACTATGACAGACGGATAGGCAGAAGCACTCAATACTTTATTAATGACTAGCAAACATGCCCGTGCGTTGCAACGGGAGAATAAATATTTTTTTAGAGCCACTGTTTTCATTTTGATTCAATTTTGGTTCCGACTTGTAATATTGATGGCATGCACCTATGACCAGACTCAGATAGCTACTGGTCAGTGTTGTTCGACACTACGGAGGTCGCGTCTATAAATTAAATCTATTTAGTAAAGTATATATGTGTCACCATCACATGCAGCGGATAAAACACAAATTAAGATCCTATGGATCGGTTCCAATATTAACGTTCATGACTATCACAAGAATTGTTTGGGTATTTTCAAAATAAATCTTCATGTACTTTTGATGTTCATGAATTTTATAAGTATATGCATATGCTATAAAAATTATTTGTGCATCCACTATAAAAAAGTATAGTGTAGTCCATTGGTAAATATGTATACGGATTTCGCTAAAAAAAATACATACATAGGGTCTTCGATCGTGGGACATGTATAAAGAGAGAACTGGTGGAAGTACAACATGCCTACGGATTGTAATTTATTCATCATTGTAACAATTTCCCTCACTTGCTCCTTGCCAGGCAACATAGAGCAACCCATGCGGCATGTTTATTTGCAATACGAATCGACGCTGGTATGAAGGAATGACGGATTATGCACCATTGATTTGGGTTGCACCATAAATAACATTTTTTTATAGTAAATAGATAAATATAACATTATATTCAGATTCTACACATTTTTCTAATCAAATTTCATTTATAACATGTTAAAATTGGAGTTAGGGTTTAAAATATATGATTACTTTGAAAAAATATATTTATTCTAGATGTATTGCGGGTTGATTAACACAAATGTTAGGGGCTTTTATATAAAACTTCATAAAACGGTTTGGTATGACTTAATGTTGGACTGCAGGTTGACTAGTATAATGTCTTAGAGTTTTATGTAAAATAGAAAAACGATTCGTCCCGACTTAAAGACGGACTACGGGTTGATTTTAATAAACTGCAAGGTTTTTTTTTTTTTTGCAAAAGGGCACAACTCACGAACCAAAAATGATGCATACTTTATTATTAGGTGGAGATATAGACAAACTGGTTTTATCCGATAAAAAGGTTCCTTCATATACACAACGAATTTGCCGAATTGGATTTCCGCTAAAAAGGCTCCTTCATATACACAATCAATTTTGCAGATCGTCTATACTCTCTTTCGTATATTTTAATATTATCATTTTACTACCAATTCAACTACCATTTCAGCAATTATAAATCGATTGGTTCATTATTGCAAGGAATGCAATCTGCATCTCTCGCTCCCCAACTGGACTACCCGGTTGTTGTTGTGAGACACCAAAACTAACATTTCAAGACAACTTCCATCTACAAATAATCAATACAAGTATTATATAAAATAAAATTGCCAGCACTGGATATATCTACGACATCACAACAACGTACGTTGTAGATCAGCTTGGTCGTTCTCAGTTGGTTCACGCGCCGCAAAAGCCGTTTTGTGGGCCGCTGCTCCGTAGAGCGAGCGCCCGTTTCTGTCCGTAATCGGGCCAGAAAGGCCCACGTTTAGTCGAAGCTCATTCGCATGGGCAAGGTCATCCTATGTGTTGGCAGCCCTATCCCTACACCCGTGATGCGTTGTCGTTACTGCGATGCACCGCCGTCGTTACATCCCCTCAATGGGCCGTCGCCGTCCTCCGTCCCACCGGTGAGCTTCCTCTGGGTTTCTGCCTCCATGTAGTTGCCCTTTACTCGCCCCTATTTTTCCACCGCAGGCCCCTTGTTTATTGTTCTTAATCTCCATTCTTGCTTCATACCTTCACGGCGGTTGCGCCGTAGGTGTTCATCACCGGCTGTCATCTTCCATGCCCTTGTAGATGGAGCACACGTTCCTCTCAATTCTGTAACTAAGGCTGCAACTGCTACGTGATTGTTCTTATAAAGTTCCGCTGTCTACCTCACGTTTATTATTACTGCTTGGTGATGGTCGAGAGCAGCCTCGATGGCAGAGCCAAAAATCCTAACTTCACGGCGCTGAAGGACTTGGCTTGCCTATCTCATCCTCCCCGCCCATCGTGAGGCGTCGTGGAGTCTGCATATGAGAGACCATCATAATTAGCAAATTACACATCACCTCTACACATTCCGAACCTTTCCTAATTTCTTACCAATTCTTAAACTATGCCGCTTGACCTTTTTACCAATTTGTAAAACATGCTGGCAATGTGAAGAATTGTGAGTGAATGACTGAATGTCTACAAAGCCGTACGAGCAAGTGAGCGATGTCGTGGTGGCAGCGGTGAAGGAGTTGTTGTCGGCGACAACGTCAATCTGATCAGCCTGAGCTCCTTGGCCACAACATGGGGTTCGGGTACCAACAATGGGCAACACTCCACCTCTACAACGACTCCAATGGCAGTAAGCAGCCTTGTTGCATCTCGCGGACGCCGGTATATTCAATTAATTATTTTTGTTATTTAGTAATTTACTCATGAATTAGTACTTCTATACTACTATTGGTGATGCAAAGAGACCACGTGTAGTTGAACCTTTTATAGGATGCTATGTATTGTTGATTTATCTTACACCATGTGCATGATACAAAGCCGTCCTACTTTGACATAGAAGAAGGAAGATATTGCGGCTCTCACGATTTCCATGTAGTGGTCAGAGTTATCTTAGTTTTCCTTTGCTCATCTTGATGATTCTATCCTTTTCATCTTAGGATGAACGGGCACGAGAATGCGCGCCTTTATGTTCTAGTTTCCTATAAAGGATGCTGGAGTACCCGCCTCATGAGGGCATCCGTGCTCGCGCGTGCTCCACGCACTCCTTGCATCGCTACCTTCCTAGCGCCCTCCCCATTGCTCGATCAGGTTTTTCCTTGGCTCATCTCCCCATAGGTTTTGGGGGTCCATGACCTCTAGGCCGAGGGCATAAGGGGGGGGGGATTTCCTTAGTGTATTTCACCTTTCCTTTGTGGGTGCACTTCCTAAGTTGGGTAAGAGCGTGTGCCATTTTGCCCTAAGGAGGGCCGGGAGGCGGGTGGTCAGAGGGGGTTGCTCGGTCTATGTTGAATCTTTTCCCCCTCTTTGGTATACTGGGTGTACCCATCTCAGTATGTGCACCGGTACCGTAACGTGCTGTACAAACGGTTTTTAACCCCTTTCCTCGACGGTATTCTGAACTGTCGCCAAGTGAGTGTGTGCGATAGGGGGGGGGGTCTTTCCCACACGACCGAAAAAGCTTCAGGGATAGGCGAGCGGCTACTATTGATTGCCATAGAATAAACGTATGAGAAGTCGCCCTAGTCCCACACACTATGTCTCGACGTTACGTTTCTGATCCGAGAGACATCCGAAACGTTTACGCCACTATATCATGTGAAAAAGGTGGACATCACAAACATTTAATCTACTGATGTGTTGGCGATAGGTACGTTATCGCACACAGTTCAAGGATGTAAAATGTGTGCGATGCCTCTACTAACGCCAACGTGTCCATTTTCATAACTGTGTACGATAGGTATTCCTATCACACACGCACACATGTTTGAAACACTTGCCGTATTACCACGAATCACACACGCATATGAGACGAAACCTTGTGTGTGTCCGTCGGGCATCGCAAACGTTTCACGTCAAAGAACCGTCTGTTCTCTATTTTTTATCACACACGCTGTTTTCTTTCTAACCGTGTGTACATTATTTTATTTGCTCCTATTTAATTTTATTTTTTCCTATAATTTATTATTCGAATTGGAAATTTTGAAATATGAAACGTGGAATTCAAATTCTCAGCACAATGGTTCAACAGCCAATCCATAAATAAAATTCTCAGCACAATATGTTCAGTAATTACAGGATTAGGCAACAATTTACTATGATGAACCACAATATTTAGAGGTGGTAAAGGCGAAGAGATAAGTGTAAATCATTTTGGCTGCCGATGGTGTTGAAGAAGCGAAATGCCCATAATGTGCCTTCCTGCATGCCATAGGCACGAACCACTTTTGTCCAACCCCTTGTGACGATTGCCCGCCCATCCTTCACCGCCTTTAGGAAGACTTCTAGAGCATTATCATGGTAGCATGAATTATATACTTTAACCTTAGTTGTATCCACTTCGGTCATGTAGTTTGCAAGGTAATCATCAATAAATTGCTTCAGAATCCACTGAAAAGAGAAAACTTTCAGATACTCAGGTCTAATAGAGTAACTTGTTATGAGAAGGGGGAAAAGGCAACACGTTACTTACCATCCTAATGTCCAATGTTGTATTGAACAAAGTGTAAATAAAAAGCTTAATTCCCATCACCCGTTTCTTTTGGCTAACAATCTTTCTTAGTTTCCTCACTTGACGCTTGTTCATGAATATCTCATTGCCCCATACGCAAAAGGGATCGAAGCATGGATCAGTACCGCTCATATATGTACCTACAAGCAACCAGTAAACGTTAGAAGCTAAACTGAGATTGCAAAAATGATGTAAAATACAACTACCTACGTTCCTAAGTACAAGTATTTTTAGAGATTTCAACATGAACTACATACAAATGTATATAGACATAATTTAGATTAGAATCTTGATTCACCCATTTTGCTCTGTATGTACTCTATATTGGAATATCTAAAAATACTTACATTTAGGAATAGATGGTGTATAAGACATGGGATGCAGCTAACCTCAACGGCAAAAAAAACATCGCCCATTGTAGCCCTGTGCAAGTACATGGAAAGGCAATGTTAACTACAACAGGATTAACATCCACCAACAATAGCAAATGGTAATATAATGGCAGCATCTGTAGTAACATCTTCATTGTGAAAGAGTAGCACGGTAGCAAAGGGACGGGTTAAAAATGGATAGAATTGTTTACTACAACAGACAACCTAGTATAGCCATTGGAACTGATACTGATAGAAAAGAAATTGACAGAATTAAACATCGCAAGGCAGGTGCTGCTAGAGTAGAGAATGGACCTGTTGTCTATAAAAAGGTAGGGAAAATAGGTAAGACGGGCTAGGCGTGTTTACTACAACATGCTTAATACATGAACTGTACAAAACATGGCCATTGCAACTGGTATTGGTAAGATTCAACTGGTTAGTTCATACTTCGTAAGTCCTAAGGGGTAGTTGCTGGGGCACTTCATATGGACAAGAGCCCGCCCCAAGTCGGCCGTAGTGGAGGCAAGGTGTTCCTCCGGGTCGAAGCATGGATTAGTGCCACTGACATATGTACCTACAAGAAGCAAGTAAATGTTAGAAGCCAAACTGCAATTGCACAAATGATGTAAAATACTGTGAGACATGGGATGCAACTAACCTCGACGGCAAACAACAACATCGCCCGTTATGGCCCTGCGCAAGTACATGGAAAGGCATGTTAACTATAACATGGTTAGCATCCACTAAGCATAGAAAATGGGCAACATCTCTAGTATATCTTCATTGCAGAGAGTAGCACAGTAGCAAAGGGAAATATTTAAAAGTGGATACAACTATTAATTGCATCAGGCTTAACAACATCCTAAGTCATGTTTTGTAAGTTTGTAACTGCTATTGGTGAAATTGAGCTGGACAGTTGACACTTGAACATCACACAGTGTGTAGTACTGAAAATAACAAGGCACGTTTAACTACAACCAACCTAGTATAGCCATTGAAACTGGTAGTGATAAAAATGCAATATGGCAGAGTTAAACATCGCAAGGCAGGTGCTGCCAAAGCAGAGAATGACCCAGTTGTCTATAAAAAGGTGGGGACAATAGCTAAGACATGTTAGGCATGTTTACAACAACATGCTTAATACATCAACCATGCAAAACATAGCCATTGCAACTGGTATTGGTAAGATTGAACTTGTGAGTTCATACTTGGTAAGTCCTGAGAGGTAGTTACTGGGGCACTTCATCTTGTCCAGAGCCCACCCAAAGTAAGCAGCGGCGGAGGCGAGGTGTTCCTCCAGGTGAAAGCATGGATCAGTGCCGCTCACATGTGTACCTACAAGCAACCAGTAAATGTTAGAAGTTAAACTACAATTGCACAAATGATGTAAAATATTGTAAGACATGGGATGCAGCTAACCTCGACAGCAAACAACAACATCGCCCGTTATGGCCTTGCGTAAGTACATGGAAAGGCATGTTAACTACAACAAGGTTAGAATCCACAAAAATAGCAAATGGGTAGCATCTCTAGTGATATCTTCATCGCGGAGAGTGATACGCCTCCAACGTATCTATAATTTTTTATTGTTCCATGCTATTATATTATCTGTTTTGGATGTTTTATATGCATTAATATGCTATTTTATATTATTTTTGGGTGTCGGTGTCAAAACCGGCAGATCTTGGGTAGGGGGTCCGGAACTATGCGTCTAAGGCGGATGGTAACAGGAGGCAGGGGACACGATGTTTACCTAGGTTCGGGCCCTCTTGGTGGAGGTAATACCCTACGTCCTTCTTGATTGTTCTTGATGATATGAGTATTACAAGAGTTGATCTACCATGAGATCGTAGAGGCTAAACCCTAGAAGCTAGCCTATGGTATGATTGTATCTTGTCCTACGGACTAAACCCTCCAGTTTATATAGACACCGGAGGGGGATAGGGTTACAGAAGGTCGGTTACAAGGGAGGAGATTTACATATCCGTATTGCCTAGCTTGCCTTCCACGCCAAGGAGAGTCCCATCTGGACACGGGACAAAGTCTTCAATCTTGTATCTTCATAGTCCAACAGTCCAGCCAAAGGATATAGTCCGGCTGTCCGAAGACCCCCTAATCCAGGACTCCCTCAGTAGCCCCTGAACCAGGCTTCAATGACGACGAGTCCGGCATGCAGTATTGTCTTCGGCATTGCAAGGCGGGTTCCTCCTCCGAATACTCCATAGAAGATTTCTAACACTAGAATAGTGTCCGGTTCTGCAAAACAAGTTCCACATACTACCGTAGAGAGAATAATATTTCCACAAATCTAATCTGCTGACACGTTTTGACAACATGACATCACGCCATGGCCCGGTCATTATTCGAACCGTTTTTCTCAACCAGCACCGCACATATCGCGAGGTGGTTTTCTTGACACGTCTTGTTAAAGCAGAGATTGTGTTCCCCTTATTACGGGATTCTCATCAATACAGACGTGGGTAACCCAACCGCGCCATCAATTACGGCGCTTGGGGAATAAGCGATTTTACCAGGCAAGTGGGGAGGCGCGTCGCCTCCTTCGCCCTTATAAAGGGACGAAGATTCACTCTTTCACCCATGCCTTCTTCCTCCTTGCTTACCCAGTCCCGCACACTCGAGCTCTAGCGCCCAAGCTCGCGTTCTTCTTCTCAAACCACTCCAAGCATGTCGGGAGCAGGAGGCAAGTGGATGGTCTCCTCCGTCACGGAGGAGAACATCAAAAAGTTATGGGAAGCCGGATATCTGGCCGCGGATATCACGCACTGGCTGCCAGATGCGGGGCAGATCATCCCAACGCCTGAACACCATGAGAGGGTAGTTTTTCTTACCCATTTTGTCCGCGGACTGGGATTTCCCAACCACCCGTTTGTCCGCGGGCTCATGTTCTACTATGGGCTGGATTTTCATGATCTGGCCCCCAATTTTATCCTCAACATCTCGGCGTTTATCGCCGTGTGCGAGACCTTCCTCTGCATCAAGCCCCATTTCGGCCTGTGCACTACAAAAAAAAGACACATCCGTGACATTTTGGGCCGAATGAATTTTTTTTCTGTCATACATATGACACTTCTATGACGATAATTGTGACAAAACCCGGTATCATCATAGATGTGGTGGGCTCCTACTTCTATGACAAAAAATCATGACAGGAAATGGGCTTTTCGTCCTGGGTGGGCCAGAGACGCAGCTGCATGACATTCTTTGGGCTGTCCATGACAGAAAAAACCATGGTAGAAGTGAGGGCGAGGAAAATTTCGGGGAGTTCCCGATTACGGTGGGAGGTCGGGGGCCGAGCGATGCGCGTTTCTCACATACACGTACGCGCGTGTGTGCGAGGCGTTGGCTCTCACTAAACCCGAGCGAGGCGTTGGGCTCTAACTGAACCCAAGCGATTGCACTGCAGGCTACACGTTACTATACCCGAGCGATTGATCGATGGCTGTTAACTGAACCCGATCGAGTGATTCCTTCGCTACTGCTGTTAACTGAAGCCGATTGATGCTGCCT